>NW_020538040.1:38678863-38702397 GCF_003426905.1 Ctenocephalides felis | reverse complement strand
TCATCCATATGGCAATCCATCTAGGATGGCAAATAAACATACATAATGGTTTATTATGATGCATATGCCGAGAAATACCCTCATTTATTTAGACGTCTTGATAATGTTGATATATTGTTTATACTAGTAATATGTTGGCTTCAACTTGCGGATGCGTTACTGCTTGTTTTGCTTGCAATGAACTATTTCTACTATTACAATAAATTATTTTGCATCCTCTTGGAGTATCTTTGGAATGAATCATAAAAATGAAATATCAATAGAACAACTATAATATTTATTTTATAATGAAATACCACTAGGACAACTATAATAATATTTATTTTATAATTATATTTTCTGACAATTCGAATTATATTCAAAAATTATAAATATATGTCAATTAACTCATTATAGGACAACTATTGGTATTTCATTTTTATCTGATTAAAATTATAGTTGGATATTTCACATGCCTTTGGTTCGGCGACATTTTTTTTACTCATTCTAAGAAAGCATATTCCTTCATACAAAGTTGTTAATTTACATTATTTAAATTATGAAAGTATTGAAAAGTTAAAATTCTTTATAAATTTACTTATGGATTATTTATACAACTGCTTTGGAATTTATATTTATAAATATAAAAATATATTTATTACTATAATCATGAAATGACATTGGATAACTTTTCAATAGCGTTAATATATGTATATTAGGTACTCGTATATTATATAAAAATTACTTTTGTGTTACAGAGATTTGTCATAAACGTTCAATGCACAAGATGAAATAAAATATTTATTTCCTACAACAAAAAACAATAAATTATTTCATACTATTTGATTAGATACATTGATTACTATAGATGATAGATCGATCGTAAAAAGCAACCTAAAATGTAAATGTTGTTCTTTTACTATATACTATGTTTATCCTATTCATTTTATATATTTTTATATTATCTGTTATTGATGTTATTACAGATTCAGCCATAAAATCCATCCATTTCTATGATAAGGTTCTTTCAAATGGTTGTAACATAAATCGCTAAAATCGGGAAATGAACCGTGATGACCGAGTATAAACTATATAAAAAAATTAAGCTGATTATTGTTGCATAAAGTTATTTTATCGAGATTACTTTTCTCAATTAAGATCTTTTGATTTATCACATTTTTATTGACCTTTCGGATTTTATGAAATTACCTCTTCATAAACATATATTAAAACTTTTTTAAACATATTTAGTTAGATGTAAACTATCTAATAAACGATGGACACATTTAAAATAGTTAAATTTTTTATTGCTATTGAAAATCTTAATTTATATCCACCAGTTTTTAGAATGTATGCTAAAAATGTTTTTTGGTTTTTATTCATTTAATTAAACAAAAATCAATTTTATACAATAATATTACATCATTTAAAAAATACATTAAAATTTTCATTAGTTTCCATAATTCTAAAACCGAAAAATCGAAAAATTTTATATTTTCAAAATATATATTTGTTTGCAGTGTTTATAAAATTCTTTCAAATATTCCAAATCTATGCATTTTCAAAAAGCTAACAAAAAACTAATGATCAAATTTTAATTACTAATTACGGAATTAAAAATTGTTTTAGTTGAACAAATTTATTTAGAGATCGTGATGTTATGGCAAATTGCCTAAGGGGCACTTTACCCAATGCCACTTGTTTTATATAATTTCATAACCATATTTTTATTTTATAAAATAACTTGATATGAACACACTGACGTACCGACAGTACTCGAGCAAATAAAGAATGTCTATGACTATGTATTTGTCTTGCAATATTTTATACGTTGTTGGTTATTTTACTATGCTTTAAAAATATGGAGATTTAATTTATTTTTTATTTGAAAACTACTAAGCTTTTTTTGTTACATATACACATCTTGTTATTTTAATTATATTTATTTATAGAAATAGAAACAAATGTTGGAAAATCATATACATAATAATATATATATTGCATCATATCCTGCATAAAATATTAATGACTTAATATCGATATTACATTTGAAATTTTCTGAATTCTCCCGCCGATGTCTTGAGCTATTCGCTGTTACTGAGAAGTCCATTGTGAAAAAACGTGTGTTGACTTTCCTGAGCTAGTTGGTCTTGTCCTGGTCTATTTAGTGTTGTGATTTACTGACATTAATTACTTCGCAGACGTGTGAAATGCAAGTGACTTTTAAATGTCTTCAACGCACAATAAAACACATAGATAGATGGCTACATGCTTTACATGACCAATGCTTTGAATCCGGTTTCCTGTCTTTTATTCTACATGTTTTGTTCTGGTTTCTTCCACTCTAGACATACTTGATACAGTTTTAACTATTTGATTATGCTATAGTCACCATCGAATCAAATTCTAATTTAGCTATAAAGAATTCGTAATTTTTTCAGAAAAGTAGACTTTTTCTAAAACGCATATTACATTAGTGTAAATTTGACTATTATATTTTTTAGTTTATGAATAATTTACATGTATAACATTAGTGAATAATCAAAGCGATCATACGTATATATTGTGCATTTCTCTACACCTTTCCCAGTCATAATTAGAAAAAATAGTTTCGTATGGATGATATATCGTAGGTTTATTATCAATGAATACGCAGTATTTCGTATCTACCTATCTCTAGCGAAACCGCTGGGCCTGCCTTCAAGTAATTTTTTTAAATTGTTCTACGCTCTGTTCTCTCAAAAACTGAATAGACATTTTTGCCTCTTTTTGACACGTCTAAAACGGCTGGACCTGGCTGTGTCAAAAACTAATCAGCATGTCTTTTCATCAATAGGAAGCGAATGTTTTTGAATCATTCAAATTGGTTGATCCGTGTTCTCGAAATCGTCGACAAAAAATTGTATCCGCACATACATCAATTTTTTTCTCTGATTATGAGGTATTCCAAATGGCTTGAAAGGGGTTCAGAATGGCTTGAAACGTAGAGATATACGAAAAAGGGTGGGATAAAAAGGACCAACTAAAGTTTTAACCCGGCAAAGGTGTAAACAATAAAAAATAGTAAACAAAAAATACATCAAGTTAAAAAAAGCAATTTTACAAGAGTGAAGTTAAATTGTTAGTTAATCTAACTCTGCTGATTGATAATTTTGACGAAATACTAGATCAAAGTTATATACAGTGTTATCTCTGTAAAAAAATGTATATATGAAATTTATATTTTACATTTGTTGGATAATGTAGCTATTATTTCGTGAAATTATTTAAAAATTAAAAATAAGACACTGGATCTGTTTGCGCCCTGATTGTACCACTTTACATCGCCTATGGGCTAAAAACAAATTTTTGCAATGATGAATTTGCTGGAATTTTTACGGAACATAGTCAGATAGTTGTTTGTTTGATATGGTATTTGTGTGGTGTATTTAGTTGGTTTTTCACTATATAATTGCTCAAGTTTAAATTTGGACTTTTTCGCGTTGTTCCAACTTACATTATATGAACTTTAACCCTTTCCACTTGTGAATATTATGTATTTTGCCGCCGGAGCAAAGGGAAAACCCGGAAAAAGTTAAAATTTAGAAAGTTTATCAAAATTGTAAAAATATATAATATCTATTAAGAAATCTAATGTGTTGAGAATACAAATTAGTGAAAATTAGTACCATGTTTTTTTGAGAATTTTATTTCAAATTCGAATATTTTCAAATTGACGGGTCCCATGACCTAGTGTTCATTTTATTATCTAGAGTTGATATATTTGGCAAGTGTGTCGTTCATAGGTACATACTGATGATTTAGCGTATGTACGAGTGCGTCCTACTTCCTTTCTAGACCACGACGGCCGCCACCCGCCGATGACCGGCGTTTCGACGCGCTCTGCAGTCAATGCAAGAGACGCGCTACGATGAGCAACCAACGCCGGCAATAAGCAAAAAGCAAAAATCGTACAATTAGAAACCGTGTGAATCGATTGCAGGCGCAAAAACGGATAATATTTTATATATGCGTTATAGTATTATCAGGCATGCGGATAAATTTAATGAGATGTTAAAGATAAAAGTCAAAGGTTGTATAGCCTAGAATTTCTTGAACAGGTTCACCTAAGTCTTTGAGCAGAAATACTATTTTTATAATTATTCATATATACGAAGTAGTTTTAACACTAGGTTTACGCACCAGTCAATTTGACAGAATTTGGAACTTGAAATAAAATGCTCAAATAAACCATAGCCCAAATCTTAACTAATTTGTGTCGTAAATTCATGGTTTCCTTAATATATATATATATATATATATATATATAATTTATATATATATATATATATATATATATATATAAAAATATAATTGTGATACTTTCAAAATTTTAATTTTTACATCCCACCGCTGCCACCAAAATGTGTTGGGCGTCGATTAGCTCTTCTCTTCATCAACCAATTTCGTTAGATGTTATAGTGAATATCATAATAAATTCAAATTAAACAGAATATTCTTCATGTAAACATTTATTTTCTCGCACTTTTATAACTGTGAGATCATCTACACGAAATTTACACTACTGTCTACTTAAAGTTCATTTAGGCTTTATATAATATTTTATTTAGTTTAAGGGACTTCCGTTGATTTTGAATATGATCAAAGGTTTACCTATCTGTACGGAAAGCTGTCAAATTATAGTATAGATTTTATATTTTCTCTATTTTTTTCATGATATGTTAACAATGTTCATAATTTATTTTTGTGCAAAGCCTTATATTGTACTGTTCAACTCAACATGAGTATAAATTAATAGATTTTTTTAAAGAAAAAGCACATTAGGTCAATTTTACTGGTTTCCGTAGAGGTATAAACGAAATGCCCGTAAACCTAGTGTTAATTTCAAGTCACCCGCTGTATATAATAAATTTTTACAAGAATTCATTTTTAATAATCTTTTACTAGTTTTTTTACTTTACTGTTTCTTTACGAAATACGCTTAAAGCTCTTGAATCCAACTTATCGACTGAATGCTCTATTCTAAAAACGTAATAAATTGGATATAAATGAGTTGAATTTGTGGTTAATAAATCTTTAGAGTCCAACAGAATTATTGAACAGAATAGCAGAGAATAATGACGAATTTACAACTGACTTTATTATTAATAAAATGTATTCATGCACAATAAACTTGGTTTTACGGCACTATTATGTTAAAGGTTAATAGCTAAAATTGATGGCGTAAATTGCAATTGCAACTGCTAAATTTGATAGCATATTGTGATATATATTGAAAACCAGTCAATCAAAGTAGTGCTATTATTAATAATTTTTGTTTTTTGGTAGATTTTTTCTATTTTGATCAAGATATGAAATATTGCCGAACACAGATGTCACGCATCCTTCCATCCCTTTAGTTCATTATCAGCAAAATACGTTCATCAATTAATATATCAATATATCGAAGTCACAATGGCAAAGTTCGCACCAAAGGATATCCTATGCTTAGAACTTTGCTCGTCTCCAAGGAAGACTTTTCGAGACCCGGGAAGGGGTTATAACTTGCGATTAGGTTAGACTTATGTTATAGATTACCACCTCAGAGAATATATCTAGGGTTGCAGAAATAGTAAGCGAAGAAAGTACGAACCAATGTTCTTGTTAAGCTTATTACGCTCTAAGTATTGTTAATTGATTTGGGGGCGTACTAATTATGAAATATTCAGAAAACCGTTCTTTATTTTTTTCTCATTTGGTATTACGTATAATATATAATTTGCCGTTTTTTATTAACATAAAATAATAATATAAAAAACTCAGATTGTAGTTATTAAAACCAGGCATAGCAAATTCAATATTATATTAACCCTTTCTCCTTGGATGTCCCTCTGAGGGGATTCAGTTCGTGTTGAAGCGTCGAATATAATAGATCAATGCTGAGCAACCCGTGGTAAATATATTTATAATAGCATTAAAAATATGTATAATATTTAAAAACAATATTGTAATTGATTCATACCTCAAATATGACATGATCTGTTTGTCATTGTAATTAGCATTTAGAAATGAACCTTCATTAGAGAAATGAAGTAATTGCTGATTAATAACTTCTATAATATTCGTTCACACAGTGGATTATGTTAAACAACGCCTAACCAAATAATGTTTTCGCAACTTCACTCATCATGTAATTGTTTTTGAAGAACTTCATGTAATTAAAATTAACATACATTCATTGACTGCTTGTATCTTTTTACTTTTTTGCGATTTAATCTCATTCTTTGAACAGCTGTAATATCTGTCTTGCCTAAAAAATATTTTTCATTTTAATAATTATAATTATAGAAACTACGAATAATAAAGAAATAATTTCTAAGGAACGGGGTAACATATTCAGGAACAGGGTAAAATCTTCTTCTGATTCAGGCATTTTTCATTATATCAAGATTTGTACTACGATGTAACTTTAAAATGTTCATTTATCTATGCCGATTTCTTCGTTGATATCGGTACGCATACAACGTTGATGCCGGTACGCATACAACGACAGATATCTATTCACATACACGACGACTAATCACAATCGATCCGTATAGAAATGATATCATCGAGACGAATCATTGGCACTCGACTCTTATCTTATCTGCCGTAACGCACTTCCGTTGCACTTGTACAGATTTACACCCTAGTCACTCCTAAAGAAGTTTTACTTCAAAAACTTGATATTAAATTATATTTTATATAGTTCTTTCTTTCACATTAAAACCTGTTTAATATCTAGCTTCATGTTCCACTATTAATGTTGTTTTTTTAATATAGACCATTACATGAATTTTCTGTCCACGAAACTAAATTAAGACCCATTAACCCTATTCGGAGTTTTGTGACCCCTATAGACAGCCCTAGTTTTCGGTGTTTTGGCGTTTCCCCGAATTGCGATGTGCTTATCCCGCTAAACGCTAAACGGCCGCTTACCGAACATTTACGGCGGAAACTGTTGTATTTAATGGCTTACATCTGCGTGTTTTTTGGTCGCTTTTCCGATTGCTCTTTTAGTGTAGTGGATACATGAACATTTATAGTAATTTTATAGTAAACATCGAGGAAAGCACGGTGAACCCTGCGAGATATATATTAATTATAAAACTAGTGCATGATTTTATACTAGTTTGGGTTAATTATACAGTTTCTATTCTTTGGACGAATCCTTATCATGGATGTTCTGTCCAGCTAATAATTGAGATCGCATCGCATACATATGATAATGATAGTAAGGTGACCATACACTCCCCAATTTCCGTCTTGCGTCCCGGCTTTTTCTAAAAGCAATATTTGTCCCGGTTTTAGGTGTTTTGCCCCGGATTACATGCAAAAAATAGGGTCGCTTTATAATGATAGGCATAACCCAACTTTTTAAAAAAAACTTTCGCGGTCAATTTTTAGTTAAAATAATCGTATCGTTTAGGTCTATAATCGTATGAGTTGGTAGCCAAGAATAGTTAAAATGCTATATATTTGATGGGCGATCAGGCGTTTTACACAAAAATCTAACCTTCAAAAGGTACGTTTTATGAGAATCGTTATTCTATTGCCTTCAAATTTTATTATAATATTTTGTTTGTCAATTTGTAGAATAAATCGAAATAATATAGTATTTTATCATGCAATAAAATAACTCATATTTCATGTTTTCTTCTGTTTTGTTTAATTTAATAAGTGTAGTACAAAAATATTTTGAGTATAATTTTTATTATGCCCTAAGCTATGTAATTTGTGCTGTAATATTTATATCTTTGAAACATTAATTGGTTTATTTATTGACTGAATTAGTGTTTTATTTGATAAGATTACAAATTATTTTTTTATGCAAAATAATAAGATTCTTGATAATAAAAGTATGATTTAAACTAATATGTATAGAAAACATAGTCTTGCATTGATTAGGATTTTGTGATACTTATATCTATGAAATATTGATTTTAGTTATTGACTGAATTAGTGTTTTATTTGAGAAATAAAAATTGGGTGATTAAAATTTTTAGTACATATATGAAACTCAAAAAGATACTTAAAATTAGTGTGCAAAAGCAATGTATTTTTTTTATTAAAGATTTATTTATTTATTTATTAAATGATTCAAAGTTTTATTTTATAAATTAAAATTATTTTATTGAAATTATTCATATAGAGCTTTGAAATACTCTTGATGTGAAACTCAAAAATTACGTGCAATGATATGCATATTTATTTCAATTAAAGTAGCTGCATCCATTTTTCCAATGCTCATTTTTTGGCGAAATATTTTTGTATGTTCTATACTTCACACCGTTAGTACGAATAAAGTTTTTTTTGAAACATTTAAGTCCTTGTGAAAAGTTTTCTTGAAAAATGGACAGTAATATGTATTAAATGGATACATTTAATATAAGTCAATTTAATTATTCCTCTTTATTTGATAATGGGTTTTCTCGTAAATGGATAAAACGACTGGACCTGAGGTTCTGGATTTAATCCCACTTGGAGCAACCTGTTGTCAAGCAGTAGTGACATCGGTTTTCAATTGGCAAAATAGATAGCAATATGCTTTTGAGTGAATAATTACCCTGATTCGGCATTGCTGGATCAATAAATATTTTCCCCATTTAGAAATTGAAATAGTGATTCATCACATAGAGATGAGACAACTGTTTGGGTTGACTAGTTGAGTTCAATATTAAGTCAAATTAGCATATCAGCTTATACGACTGATTATAGGCTTATAGTTCTCATTGCTGTTCAAAAGTAATAATAAAAAATGTTGGTAATAATGGGTGTTGTAAGTGTTTCATTTTCTTTCTCGGACATAACACTTCCAACGGTTTCAATAACCTGAAAAGCGTGTTTGTCCCAGGAATTACCTTCCTCGTTCATTAAGACTTTCTACTATTAGTTTACGGTTTAAAATATATCCAATAATCTTATACTAGTAATTACCATGCTCTTGCGGACTCTGCCTCGTTTTCAGTACTATTAATCCCATCGAACAACATGGTTGCAAATTTTCAGACCGCAAACACCTAACCGTGCTGGAGTTTATTATTGTTGTTCCTGTTCGCTTTTGACATTTCGTTGTGATTTTATTACACTGATATTACAAGCTATATAAGTTTCCGACAAGATAAGATTTTCTCATTGCCCGTCTTGTCTAGCTGCATCGCGCTGCTTTTAAATTCCGAGCCATTGTATTAGCCAACCGTAAAGTCTGTTTATATCAACCTGATTTAACACCAAGCCACTGTTATGAAGTTGTAAATTCCAGATTAGGGTCTCGCCGTGTTTGCTTTACTATCTCGTGTCGTAAGGAAGGTATTTTCGATCTTGTAGTTAATAAAATTGGAACCGTGTTTTATCAACTTCCCGAGGGAAACTATAAGAAGATGATTGGATAAAAATTTGATTGAATTGGGAGATGGAGGACTCTCTAAATCGACACAATAAAGCCCTATTTTTAGGTTTGTGATAAATGTAATTATATATCAGTGTATATTACTTATGAGATAGATAACATGCCGATGAGAATTATTAATACAAGGGCAATCGTAATAAAACCTGGGAAGTGGAGTTAATACAATCCGAGTTTGCACTCACATTTATTGCCCAGTACATACTTGTTTATCTATGGCCCAGTACTTGCACGTTTGCGCTAACAACCGGTTTCGGGCTTCATGAGTCGGTCATTGTAGCAAATGCAGAATGCAATACGAATTTCCATGAGATTTGAATTGATTCGAAATTCGGTTTCTTCAATTCAATACCTTCGGGAGCATATTGTGAACGAAGAACGTATTATTTCGCTGTAATTCAATTATTTTGAAGTAAATTATTTTACTACTTTATCTCGACTTCTTTAGTCAATGTTTATAACACCAGATGATCATTATTTAGGGTCAAGAAGCAAATAAGGTATGAGGGGTTTTGAAGACTAACGATATAATCATGTTTTCTTTTCTTGTTCATGTTTTTTTCTAAGTTGTAGAAGAAATATGTGATGGACATAACGCAGAAAATATGAGTATAACATCTTACCACTACTGTACATATTCGTAAGACCCTAAAGAACTCATAGCATTTGTGTGAAACGTTTCGCACTTGGGCTTCAACTAACTGCATTCAGCACTTTTGAAAAAACTAAACAATAAAAAAACAATGTAAAAGATTAATAATAAAATTATGTGATAAGTCACATGATCAACGAATTGTAAATGCAAACGAAATGCAATATCATGTCATAAAGAAACGTAAATGCTGATCCAGGATAGGCATAAACAGGTGAAACAAGTTAGGAACAAACGTATTAAAAATAAAAAAATAAAAAACAAAAAATCAAATTATACTGAAAAATAATTTAAAGAAATTATCAAAAATATTAAAAAAAAATATTGAGAAGAAATCAATCTAAAAGTTTACAATCAGAGAAAAATTATTTTAAAATAACTGAGCATATTATGATAATAAGTATCATCTCTACTCGAAGTGCAGAATTACGTTTATTTACGCAAAGAGGATTTAAAATAATAAACAGATTTAGCAAATTTTCTAAGATCACAAATTTTTCTTTATGCTAAATAGTAGGATTAGTATTAAAATTATGATTTAAACTAATATGTACCGAAAACATAGTTTTGCATTGATTAGGATTTTTCGAATTACAGATAACAGATATTGATTTATTCTCTTGTATCTCGATATATTGTGAACTTTGACCGATATAACAACAATTGCAATCGTTACAATTTACTTAACAAACATCAGTAATGCGCTTATTAGGAGTTTTAGATTTTAAGTATTGAAAAGGGAGTTAATAGTATTGTCGAAATTAAAAGCTAACAAAAAACCTCATTAAAAACAACTTTTTCTAAAAATTTGAAAAACTGTCCGGATATGGAACAGAAAAAACTCTTTAATATTTATTAAGGAAAATTGATGAATCTAAATCTAGAAATTTGAGACTGGTGTAAAAAACATCATCATTGTGAAGTAGAATTATCAATCTGTTTTGTCGAAGGGTTAGTGGTTAAAGCTGTGTACTTTCAAACAGAATGTTTCTGTTTCAGTAGTGACATCGATTTTCATTTGAAAATGTACGTAGAAATTGTTTCCAAGTAAAAATAGCCCTACCCCAGAATTGTTGCATAAAATTACAAATCATCAGTATTGGAGAAATTCTACAAGAAATATGTAACAATGAAAGCAACTAATGAATAGTTTACTTCTATGAAAGAATCTTTACGATTATTTGTACAATGTAATAAATATTATTAGATTTCTTTAAATCAAACTGCAAATTCATGGTATGCGATTTCGTTTCGGCTTAGCAATTTTTATACGGATGCATTTAATGTTCTTCGGAGCTCATCGTCGGTTCTTACTTTCACTATTTGTGATGCAAAACACGTTTCATATTACCCCTCAGCTTTTGCTCATGAACAAACTTGACCTGTTATATTATTGTCCCGGGGACTACTGTCGTAAGCAGTTCCTTACAATGTACTCTACAACACTCAACAGGAATATGAACTAGTTTTGCAGGCATGGTATTAACATTATGAAATTAATATTCTTTTCGTGTAAATGGCTCTGTACGTTTTTTAAATATGAAAGTTTCTTTTTTTAAATAAAAAGACAATAGGTTTTATTTAGTGCTATTTCTTCGCAGCCAAAGAGTTAATGGAGTAGAGGAACTAGAGGCTATATGCAACAAGGGTATCTAGTAACAGACGTTTTTCAATTCAATATTAAACTATAATAAAATATTTTTGTGTATCGATTTAACATGTAAATCGGCCTGGATAATATTGTCATAGCTACTGTCCCATTGGCCGACGCAATAAACAGAACTGTGCAGGTCCGCCATTTTCGACTTGTAATATAAAATTGTGCAAACCCTAAAATTTCGGTTTGCGTTATCATTACTATAACATTACTGACTAATTTACATTTTTTTATCTCAATTTGCTTGAAATTTATCATTTTCAACAAGTACATTTTCTCAAAAATATTATAAGTAGAGAATGAACTATCAGCAGCATTATTGTCGTTTTTTCTCGTTACTACTTGCTTTGGTTAATGTTACATCTAGCCTTACTTTTTTTTTAGAAATTGATTAATTTTGAAATAATAAATATTTGTGGATATATTTTTACTTGATTTGGTAGAGGAATAGTTACTGCAATTATCCATCTCATATTTGGTAGAAACATAACCAATGGATGTCAAAATATATTAATTTAAAAAAAAATCTTTTACATCAAGTCCCTAGCTCCACTACTCTACAAAAACAATTAGGTTCAATTCCTAAAAGTTATTCTCATTTTTATGGTTAAGTAAATTTTGGGTACACTGTGCCTTGTTATAAGATTGACCTAACTTAGTTTGAAATCAAATTACTCTAGTTTTAACTAAAGTAATCCCTAATATAAATACAAAGTTGTCTATCCAATGCTGTTAGTTTCATACAAACCAGCAGCAATGCCATTTATTGACAAGGAAGTTCGAATATAATAACATTAATCAAACTTGTGTGCGTCCATGGCCTAATTTTTGGAACCAGTGAGTGCAAACAATAACAATAACCTTTCTTTTTTAAGTTGTCTAAAAAAATGTTAATTTGATTAACGAAGAAACAGTTTGACCGATCTCCAGTATTATTCAAAACTGATGTCGTTTGAATGGCTTTCGAATTTTTAGAATCGGTTGAGGATATTCTGCAAAAAGGTTGACATTTTTTCCATTTTAATCAATTTACTTCATCTTAATTAACAATAAGAAATTCAAACTAATTAAATTAAGCATTACTGGATTTTGATCAATTATTAGTTTCTGTAAAATGTAAGCGAAAGACGAGATTTCTTATTTAAAACACCTTGACATGTCGAGAAAATGTAAGAAAAATTAAGGAAACGTATTGTATGGCGAAAACTTCAAAATGTTAAAATTGACTCGATATTTCTCAAATTGCATAAACATCGAATAAATTGCATATAATAATCGGCCAAATTTGTCTTACATTTTTTTCAACTATTTTCTTGAAATAAATTACTTATATCAATAAATATACTATCAATGTAATGACTTGTAAATTCAAAATAACCACATGAAAAAGTCCAGATACAATACGATTATCGTATGACTATGCTATATCATTATCATTCGGTATCATTATAGATTATTATTTGTAATATTTCTTCAGTTAATAAACCTATTTATTTAGAATGTACTTTCTACTATACAGTGTTTCTTACTGTAAAGTTTTTTTTTTCTTCGAAATGTATGTTGCTTTGTAATTACCTGGCGTTTTCTCTTCTTTGTCCAGAAGTGCTTAATACTTATTATCGTGATAGTTTTCTTTGAGATCTTCTGCAAAAATAGTGTTTTCAGCTCAATGGTAATAGTAGACTCTCATTAACTAATTAGAAGAAATTCTAAACTCAGTAGCTAATGATTCGGATAGTTTCCACTACCACAATTCAAATTTAAAAAAAATCCAAATTTTTAAATCGTTTTTATCTAAAATTCCATATTTAATTTTGCACGTTTTGTTAATGTTATTCATATAATATGTACACAGTGTAACATAATGGCATCAACTGTTGTAATATTTTACGACTAGACCACAGTTGTATTTCTTAGCATATTAGAAATACATTATAATACCATAATATACCATACTCATTTTATACCAGAGAAAGTTTAGCTTAATATGACCTTATTACTGGTTTTGATTTTATATTGCTTTATTATACACTTCAACAATATCTGCCAACGTAAAATTTCATTAAATGAACCGACTTTTATATCGCCTTTCGACGTCCAAATTTATAACGATATATAATAAATTTTATATAATGATTTAAAACTAATTGCCTGATACAAATTTTTCGACACACATTTTGGATAGAAAATCTTATTCGGAAAAAGATATTTTCACAAAACTCGAAAATATCTAAATTTTCTTATTTTGAGTAGCAGTACTAAAAAACAAGATTTAGTCCAAAAATATGTACTGCTCATTCTTTTCAGTTCAAGCTTTTTGAATTTTATTGTTTTTATTTTAATGATACATTTATTCATTTTCATTATGAAGAGAATGAAATAAAACGAAATGAAATGAAATTATAAAAAGGAATGATCCAATGTTTGCTTGCTACTTACTCTTGATTGTGCGGATTTATATGATTTGACATTTTTATCTTATTTCTATCTTAAATAAATCAACTAATATGGCTATAAATATACATGTGTATGCCTATATATAATACAAAAATCATCATACATTAGTATCATGGTCTAATAAATAACTAATTATTACTTAATGATCTGTGAATTTATCCTTTTGTAATGAAAGTTCTTTTTCAAATTTTAATGATTGTTGAAAACTCACGAGGAAGTAAATGTGAAAGTTGATTTTTCTACATCATTTGCATGGAAAATTGTCAATACGTTTTATCAACAACGCGATATAAGAAAATGTCATATCATAATACAGAAAGTCAATCGTGTTTCGTTCAGATTAGAAAAAACTGATAAGTGAAAGCACTATAGGAAATGTCTTAATCGCTAAATGTTTGATAGCATAAAATGTCGAACTTATTGCATGTTTTAAGTAATTTTTAAACGGTTTTAAACAATTTTGTTGAAGTCTACATTAATCTTTTCTTTTTATTTCAGGTGAGTAACTAGTCTAGTATATATCTCTGACATAAAAGGCAAAAAGGTGCTGGTAAGTTTCACTTTCATTTTTTATATTATATCTAATGATCACCAAGTTTCTTAATATTAAGTCATATTACGTTACTTCTCATAAAGGAAAAATGCAACTGTGTATTTTTCACTATTTATATATCAATGTCATTTTTTTTATATATAATCGCCAAAAGATTTACTAAATGTCTATGTAAGACAGTTATAAATATATTGCTGAAAAAAAGTTCCTTAACTTGCATACAATACCTTTACTATAAAATATTACAAGTGTACAAAGTTCTTTAATGCTTATGTATTAGTGCAGAACCAATAGTAAATGGGTTAAACTTACTCTTCTTTTTATTTCAAAATTATACATTGGGGCCAATTTTCGGATAAAATAAAAATATTATGTTAAGAGTTCCTAATCGTATGAGTTGATAGTCGGGATATGTTATAAAACTATGTATTTGCTGTGCGATCAGGTATTCTACACATAAAACCTAACCTCCAAATGTTAGATAACATTTTTATCATAGGTTCAACTTTCTGTTGTCTCTTTGACAACACATACCTGAAGTCTAACTGAAGTTAATTTTCTGACGTTGTGTGTTTTGGAGGTTAGGTTTTATGTGGATCGCACAGTGAATAGATAGCTTTTTAACAGTTTGTGACTCATATGATTATAGACTCGTAACATATCTATTTTATCCGAGTATTTAAATATTTGACTATATTTTTTCAAACTTTGATTAAACTAAGTTTTTTAATTTAAACTACTTGCCGTAGGATTGTAATATTCAGTATGTTCTATAAGACCATGATATCTATCATGAACAAAACATTCATAAAAATCGGATTTTGAGAAATGATAGTCCTGGATTGGATTTAAATTTTTGAAATCGGTTCAGTCGCTTTTGGGAAACATCGATGAAAGCTCTAATTTTGACAAACGCCATAAAAACGTCACAGATTTTTTTAAACTTCGAAGAATTTTTAAAATTAACCGACTTGTTATAGGTCTTTAATATTTTAGTATGATATATAAGGCCATGATATCTATCATAAAAAAATCATAAATATCGTCGATTTTTTTTTACAAGAAATTGTGCCAGCGAATTTTTACCAAAAACTGATCAGGTCGATTTCTAACCAATCTTTCGAACGGTTTTTGAATTTTCAAAATCGATCGTTTTCACTTTTCCGTTATTTACAAAGAAACGGCTTGATCGTTGTGCAAAACTGACAAACGATAGTCCCCATCGAGATGCATCGAACGGCTTCTAAATTTTTGAAATCGATTCAGCCGTTTTTGAGAAAGCGTCGATTTAAGGCAAAAAATTTCACATACACACACGCACACACATATTTATACCTTCTCCAAATTTGGTCTCATTCGACTCAGAATGGCTTGAAGCGTCGTGAAAACATGAAATTAGCGAATCGAATTTTTTGATGAAAACAGAAACTTCTCCTTCGGGAAGTTAAAAAAAAAATATAAGGCTAGGAATACATGCTACTATTCTGTTCGCTTTATCGTCTTCATTTATATCTGCCAATAATTTATGTGAAACAGATATTAAACCAAGTGTTAAGTGTAACAAAAACTGTGATGAAACATTAAATGCAGTTGTCCGATCCGATAAGATCGAATTGATTTATCTTGGAGTTGGTTCGATCGTGTTGTCCAGTTACATTTATTAATAATGTAACTGGCGAAACGAATATGAAGGAAGTGCAATTGCGATTATTTCTACGGCACTGTAATAAATCACTTGATCTTTCTTCACTCGAGGAAACACGTTCCAGTTTTTGCTTGTTTATTGCAATAAATTTCATATTACCAAGTTATTGCCTCAGTGACACAGGAGCTAGGACCTACTGGAAACAAGAAATTTCGTAATACTCCAATAACTTGGCAAATGGAACGATTTAATCTACACACACATAAATATGAATACTTGCATGTGTACATATATGTTTATGAATATATCCATAAATGACATTATGCAGGAGAGCTACAGAAAAAATGATATGGTGTTTTGTTTTTTTTTAATATATATTTATTTAATGATATTATAATCACTCTCAATCGTTTCTACTCATCTTATATTTATTGACTACCAATAACATAGTCTTTTAATTAGACTGGAACTAGTTTAACATATTTCTTAAGGAAAAATTCAACCTATTACAAAAATCATTTTCTTAATATAGTATGGACTAAATGACCATAACGTTAAGACATAACGTTAGGACATATATTACAATTATATATCGTCGTCGATTACGATATCGTCCACTTTGAGAAAGACTGGTTTAGACAGTAAAAGCCAATCACCTTTGACACCTTTCAATTTTCTTTTTTTTGCCTCTAGTACTATGTCATTTTGCTCATTCTATAAGTATGTTGTTTTGTCTAACAAAAACAAATCAAATTTTTACCAAACACCTGGTAATAAATAAAATTGATCGAAATCACTAGTACTGGCAAAGGTTTATTAATTTTATTAAAAATAATTGAAAATAACATTTACAAAGTCTCAAAAAAAGGGGACCAACCACCGTCAAAATAAACCTTTCAAGTTGCGATTCACGTTTGAACTGATTACTGCAACAAGATTGTGACAATTACGAGAAACGTCTGACAGGATTGTGAATATGGCTTTCCTAATCACATTCCCTTCTCTAATCACAAACCCTAGCCAATTTTTAAATAAGGTCACTGTGTCATTTTGTCCATACATACCATTTTTATCCGAATTTTCAATACCTGTAATAATATGGTATCTTGAACTGTTTTCCTTTAGTCCTCACTTTAGCTCATAAAAATATTGTAATTTTTCTGATCGCTAAATAAATCTGTTACAAAAAAAATCTTGAACTGTAAATTGATCATAAATATCAACTCCATACTTCGTATTCTGTTAGTAATTTTATTACAACTTTTACTGAATTTAAAATTAGTAACAAAAATCACTTCTGATTTATTTTGAATATTTCTTTAATAACGGCAGAATTATATAGAGCAGAATAAATTGGTTTAAAAATGAATAGAATATAAAGAAAAGTGTAAAAATGTATGTGCATGTGTATATAAATAGCATAAATTAATTTACTACTTTATAAATGTTCATTGTTTTATTATTCAGGAATGATTGAATATTGAATTTAATATTTATGTTCAATTGTATTATTTGCATTTTTAATCAATGCTATGAGATATGAAGCAGGTCATGCAAAAGTATGTGGAGTAATATCTGTGCATATGTATGTATGTATGTATGTATGTATGTATATAAATATATATATATATATATGTATATATATGTTTATATGTATGTATGTATGTATATGCATATATAATATAAATATGTTCAAACTGAATAGGACAAGTAAAATCCTAGTATGCAAAAATTTCTCAAAACTATGTTATTTGATACAGCTTTGTTTTAATTACCAATTGTTTCAATAATTTTTTTGATTGGGATTATAAAAGATCATAATATTCAAGGCAAGATCTTTCGTTAATAGAGAAACCAACTTGCCAATTTCAATTCAGATTTTTTATTATACAAGGCGTTGCCTCGACTTGATACGCGCGATATATGCCATTGAAATTTCTTTTCCTATGGCATCATTCAAAAGTAAATATTTATGAAGCTTACATCATAAAATCAACACGGCAAACTTATTCTTGTAAAATTTATTACCATCATTTCATGTATGCGCCTACATGTTTTATATAACATTAACAAAACCTGTTAAAAACTTTGTTCGTTCGCTCTTTAGAACCATTTTAGGAAATTCAAACAATCGAGTCGGTGTCAAAAACATGAATCAAGTCTGGTACTATTTGTAGTGTTTGTCTGGAACAGAGATAACCAACGTAATGAAAAAGTATGGTAATAATTAGGAGTTTTTCCGAATTTTACCAAAATAGTTACATTTTTAAAATTGTTTAAAACTATTTGCATACTTATAAAAATAGGGCTCGCCCGTAGGTAAGCGGTTAGGAGCGATGGGACTTGTTTCAGAGGTCCCGGGTTCGATACCCACTTCGAGCAGCCTGTTGTCAGGCAACATTGACAACGATTTTCACTTGGAAATATAGATAGCAATATGTTTCCAAGTGAAAATAGCCCTCACCCGGCATTGTTGCACCATACTTGCCCTATTACAGAGATTGTAATAAAAATTTATCATACAGAGATGTGACAACTGTTTGGGTTTCCATCTGTAATAAAACAAACGTAGTTTGTAAGATCACAACAGCTCATAGAACCCATACGTTCTGATCGCTGTTCAAATAAAATTATAAAAAAAAACTTATAAAAATGTTTGCACAAAACAAGATGTGTAGATCTGTAGTCATAGTGAGAAATGTTTAGATGAAGTAATTGTGATTAGACCATAGAATAGACATTACACCACATGGACTGTTAGTCCTCATATGTTTTCCGTTGTATATAGTGCTCAAAAAAGGGTATGTGATGTCATATGTCTGAGCGAACACTGCCGATGTCAATCGCGGACTCTCCCGATTGATCAAATGCCATATATCATATGCGACGTGCCTAATATAGGTCTTCTAATATATAAACCGATTTTAACAGGTGGATTCGATTTTATGTACATTTATTTCACAGTGGAAATATTATTAATATCATTTCCTACAAAATTATTAACCATCACAATTGCCATTATTATTAAAATAAAACATTTAATCAATTTAATTAAAATAGACATTTAATCCATCGGGTGAGTTCGCGATTGTCGTCGGCAATGTCGCTCAGACATGTGACGTCAATCATAGCAGTTCATGTAGTATAAGGCCTATGGATTAGACTTAAGTATATTGTAAATAGCTAATGTACTCGTATACAAAGTCAAAAAAAAACAAATGAAATTTTAAAAATGTACCAGTTTCTGGTGGCAACATATGAGAACGAAGATGAAATGTCGAATATTTTATTTTTTTGTAGTAGTTTTTATTCGTTCATAAAAATGTACCAGTATCAATAAATGTGCAGTTTAGATTTTAGACATAAGACATAAACCTGAAGTCTGAGTTAGTAAATTAGGTTTTTCGAATGTTTATAAAATAAAGAAATCGCAAAATGAATTCAGCCAATCATATAATTCACGCCAAGGGCCGTGTAAATATGTCATCGTGTTGACCACTCCTGTCTAGATTGTCTGGGTGTGTTTCCAGTAATTGAATAAATTATCCTATGTATTATATTATAACGCTAAGATGAAGCGGACCGTGTTAATTAAAACAGGCCAGGGATTTCTGAATAGTATGTCGAAGCAAGATTTTTTTAGAGCGTATGAAATTGAAATGTTTTAAAAACTTTCGTAAAACTCTCGCTTTGTAAATACTTATTAGTTTGATAAATAAAATTATTTTCTGTGCCGAACGGCGCCGTACTCCCTCTGCTGGTGCATCCAACGCCCGAGCAGATTAGATGTCTTCGTTAGGTTGCTTATTTACTTTTTTAAAACAATACTTTCTAATGATTTTTGCGACTATTATTAAAATAGCTATATTATGTTACAAATTGTTGCACTTAAAATAGAACATGCTTGAAGTCGAACTAATGTTATATTTTGAAATTTGTGTCATTTGGAGGTTAGGTTTTAGCGAAGAGATTATGCAAAACACTCTAATGAGCACCTCTTTTATAATTTAGACAACTCTTGCAACTACTCATCATAAGAGACCGGTAACACATCATAGCAATTTTATCCAAGAATTGGCACATAATCTTTGTGATAAGCATTTTGAAGTAAAACTTCTTCAGGCGCGACTAGGGTGTAAATCCGTATAAATGCAAGGGAGGATTAGAAATTATTTCTATATTATTCGTAGTTTTTAGGCAAGACAGATATTCCAGCTGTTCAAAGAATGAGATTATATAGCCAGCGAAAAAGTAAAAAAAATACAAGCAGTCAATGAATGTATGTTAATTTTAATTACATGAAGTTCTTCAAACACAATTACATGATGAGTGATGTTGCAAAAACAATATTTGTTTAGGCGTTGTTTAACATAATCCACCGTGTGAAGAAATATTAAGAGAATTATAATCAGCAATTATTTCGTTTCTCTAATGAACGTTCATTTCTAAATGCTAATTACAATGACAAACCGATCATGCCATATTAGGAGTATGACTTTAATTACATTATTGTTCTTAAATATTATACATATTTTTAATGCTATTATAAATTTATATTTATAATTATCATTATATAAATGTGTATAATGGTTGACACTAATAAATGTGTCATCACGAGTATTACCATATTACTAATGAACATTATTCAAATTGTTATATGATGTATTTATTTTTACTTAACTTAAATTTGCTACTTTGTACAGTAGCAAATAAGTTTTACTTCAATCGTGTGTGATCCTTACGCGCACTCTTTTTTTATAAAGCTACGACTGCAACATGTATTTTTGACTATGATCGAAATTTAATACTCTATAGCTTAAAATTTTAAATTGGTCAGCTATACTATATTCTATATAAAATCATCCTTGTTACGTATTTAAAACTATTATGTGGCGGGAATAGCTCAGTCGTAGCGTGCCCGACTCATACGATAGGATTCCTCAGTTCGAGTCCTGGCACTGAGAGAATTGTCATTTAATTTATTGTGTTACATTGAAGTTGAGTAGAATTTGATTTGTGGTTTGAGATGAAGTAGAATTAGAAGTTAGAGAAGAACAAGCAAGTTAGAAGAGAAAAACAGGAATGAATTTATAAAGAAAATTTGATAGTAAAGGATATATTAAGACAGTGTATGACATAATAAATAGAAGATATGATAAAAATATAGTATATAATATAATAATAAAGATAATATAAAAATGTAGTAAAAAAGAAAAGTTGTACGATCTAAGTTAAGCGAAGCCAATATAAAAATACAAAAACACTATTATCAAAATTATGAGTTTTCAATGCTCGATTTATAATATTTTGAAATTGTCTGCCTTAGCCACTTTTCTGCAACAATTGAGTAGAATATTATTTAAATTTTCTTAAAAAAATTTTATACATTCAGTTTGATGATTTATTTGACAGCAAACTTAATTAATTTACTATTATTCATCTTATCTATTTACTTTTTAATTAGAACAACGATTTATTACAAATAGTATGAAATTCTATTTGCTTCATACGGCATTGTTAATATACCACGATTGTGTAACATTAGAGAAACCGATTCATATAGGAAATAAACCAGTATTATTCAATAATAGTTTTTTTTCATAAAAATATACATAAAATTAGTCTACAAAATGTCCCACACAAACATAATTTAGGACATTCTATAATTTGATATAGATTTAAATATAGTAACAAAATATTTTTATTGATCTATAAATTCATTTTTTTGGTAGGACTTGCTGGTATTTATTTTTTAGTAGGTATTCAATATTACATAACAACACATCAATCTATAGAACAATTGTGAGGAAAAATTATTTAAATATATTTTGATGGTAATCTAGTGGTATCATTAAGTACTTGTATTTGTGTTGTTTTGTATTAGAAGTTAAAAAAAAAAAAAAAATTGTAAGATTGAAACAAAAGTGCATTTTTTATATGAAACTAAAAATACAATATAGGCCAAATTGCACAATTTTTTATAAATAATTTAAGTTTAGTTTTAGTAACATTAAAATCATTATTTTTGTATTAGTATTATCAACAATTAATTTAGAAGAAAATCTGTGCCAATATATCATAATATTTTTTTTATTCACTACTATATTTACAACTGTCCAGTTAAGGGACATTTAGCAAATTTGTTAATTTACAATTTATTATCATAATTACATGTTAAAAGACAACTCAATAGTAAATATCCTGACAGAATTAAAAAATTCTAAAATTGTAATAAAATAATGATTACAATATATTAAAATTGTTTTAAAGAAAAATTGCACATATTATAATTATTTTCTTATTCTAAACAACCGGCATTTTAATTGCATTAAGTTAAATGTAAGTTGCATGACGTTGCACAAATCGATATTAATTAGATTATTATTTGGAAAACATAAAAGGAATATTGAACTGTTAATTTGAAAAAAATGCAACAATCTTCAAGGAAAAACCAATTTCCAACTGAGCTTTTTTATAAACACATTTCAAAGGAATTTTTATCAAATATGTCCATTTAATTGTTACAAAGATTTGGAAAATCACCACTAGTTATTATGTTTATGGAGCTGCTTTTAAACTTGGGTGAAAAATGCAATATTTGTCGATTTCCGCCGTTTCAAAATAACTTTATAACTGTCGAGAAAATTTAAAATTATCGAAACAAAGTTTCTAGCGTCAATATAATACTTTTTTTCCGGGAAATTATCAAGTACAGCACCAATATTAGAGGTATTTTGAGCTAATACGTAATCTCCCGAATTATTCATGCATTAAAATCAACTTTCTTCTCAATTTGTGAGGTCGGATTTAATTCTTTCATCATTTGTGCGACCGAGTGAATCATGTTCATAAATCTATTTATGAATCGATGAATTTATATTACAGTTTTATTCATTATTCGACTAAATCAATATAAATTGATTTTAATATATCCTTTTGTATGATACATTCATTACCGTTGTTTATTTTTCCGTAGACGTAGATGATACGACCTTCACAGAATAATATTATAGCTCGAATTTATCGGCGTGATGAGAGAAAAGAATTTTAATAGAACAACATTTGGATCAAATTTATTTGGATGGAATGACTATGACACATCAGATTTTTTATGCCGAAATTTCGCTACAACTATACAAATTTAGAGATAACTTTTATAAATTCATG
>NW_020538040.1:38647317-38677863 GCF_003426905.1 Ctenocephalides felis | reverse complement strand
AACTCTTATGAAGTTTTATTCTAAACTCTGAGTGCTATGTTTCTTATTCATCGATCTATCATATTTCGTAAATATTTCATAAACATATGACATTTAATCAATCGAGAGAGTCCGCTATTGTCATCGGCAATGTTCGCTCAGACATGTGACGTCACATACCCTTCTATGTTTGAGCACTTATTTTGCGCTCGACTACGTAATATAAGGTCTATGGATTAGACTTAAGTATATTGTAAATGGATAATATACTCGTATACAAAGTCAAAAAAAAAATAATTAAAAAATGTACTAGTTTTTGGTGGCAACAGGTGAGAAAAAAGATGAACTGTCGCTACTTTATACATTATCATATCTTTATATGAGGCACACAAGCCAGTAAATCTATATAGGGGGAAGTCTCCTAGTGGCGGACACCTAAGGTTATTTATAAATAAATCAAAGTATTTTAGGAAATGTTTATTAAAATATGATTTATGTTAGATAACAAAGTTAGAAATCGAACTAAATTAACAAAACCGCAATGTTTGCTAAGAAATAATTAATACTATCAATCAACTTTGATATCGAGACTTTCCCCTAAGACGTTTTGATCCAAAATATGAATAAAAAGAACGATATTACCAATCTTGATTTAAGGGATCTTGGCCGAACAACAGCCATTATACAGTGGATTATAATTGTACATATTAATCTATAACTTAAAGTTTGATTTTTAGGAATATCACCTAGCATATAAAATGTGAACGATTGCTTCTGGATTTATAAGAACTACAATACACATGAAAAAGAAAAAACGTAGATGCATTTTTCTATCTTTTTGCATGCGATCCACAGCAAAAAAACAATTTTTTTGATAGTTGTTTATAAAATATAGCAATATCAATAAATATGCAGCTTAAATTTTATTTTTTTTGCCTTTGATGTTTGAATTAGAAAATTAGATTTTTAGAATTTTTAGTAAATAAAGGAATCGCAAAATGAATTTAGCCAATCATATAATTCACGCCAAGGGCCGTGTAAATATGTCATCGTGTAGACCACTCCTGTCTAGATTGTCTGGGTGTGTTTCCAGTAATTGAATAAATTATCCTATGTATTATATTATAACGCTAAGATGAAGCGGACCGTGTAATTAAAACAGGCAGGGATTTCTGAATAGTATGTCGAAGCAAGATTTTTTTAGAGCGTATGAAATTGAAATGTTTTAAAAACTTTCGTAAAACTCTCGCTTTGTAAATACTTATTAGTTTGATAAATAAAATTATTTTCTGTGCCGAACGGCGCCGTACTCCCTCTGCTGGTGCATCCAACGCCCGAGCAGATTAGATGTCTTCGTTAGGTTGCTTATTTACTTTTTTAAAACAATACTTTCTAATGATTTTTGCGACTATTATTAAATAGCTATATTATGTTACAAATTGTTGCACTTAAAATAGAACATGCTTGAAGTCGAACTAATGTTATATTTTGAAATTTGTGTCATTTGGAGGTTAGGTTTTAGCGAAGAGATTATGCAAAACACTCTAATGAGCACCTCTTTTATAATTTAGACAACTCTTGCAACTACTCATCATAAGAGACCGGTAACACATCATAGCAATTTTATCCAAGAATTGGCACATAATCTTTGTGATAAGCATTTTGAAGTAAAACTTCTTCAGGCGCGACTAGGGTGTAAATCCGTATAAATGCAAGGGAGGATTAGAAATTATTTCTATATTATTCGTAGTTTTTAGGCAAGACAGATATTCCAGCTGTTCAAAGAATGAGATTATATCGCCAGCGCAAAGTAAAAAAATACAAGCAGTCAATGAATGTATGTCAATTTTAATTACATGAAGTTCTTCAAACACAATTACATGATGAGTGATGTTGCAAAAACAATATTTGTTTAGGCGTTCTTTAGCATAATCCACTGTGTGAACAAATATTAAAGAATTCATTAATCAGCAATTATTTCATTTCTCTAATGAACGTTCATTTCTAAATGCTAATTACAATGACAAACCGATCATGCCATATTTGAAGTATGACTTTAATTACATTATTGTTTTTAAATATTATACATATTTTTAATGCTATTATAAATATATAATTTATAATTTATCATTATATAAATGTGTATAATGGTTGACACTAATAAATGTATGCATCACGAGTATTACCATATTACTAATGAACATTATTCAAAATTGTTATATGATGTATTTACTTTTACTTAACTTAAATTTGCTACTTTGTAGCAAATAAGTTTTACTTTAATCGCGTGTGATCCTTACGCGCACTCTTTTTTTTATAAAGCTACGACTGCAACATATATTTTTTCTTCTTTTCTTCAAATTTTAAATTTGGTCAGCTATACTATATTTTTATATAAAATCACCCTTCTTACATATTTAAAACTATTATGTTCGAGTCCTTGCACTGAGAGAATTGTCACTTCACTTGTGTTACAATAAAGTTGAGTAGAATTCGAATATTTTTTTGAGATGAAGTAGAATTAGAAGTTAAGAAGAAGCAGCAAGTTTAGAAGAAAAACAGGAATGAAGAAGACATTTATAAAGAAAATTGGATAGTAAAGGATATATTAAGACAGTGTATGACATAATAAATAGAAGATATGATAAAAATATAGTATATAATATAATAATAAAGATAATATAACATGTAAAAAAGAAAAGTTGTACGCTCTAAGTTAAGCGAAGCCAATAAAAAATACAAAAAACACTATTTTCAAATTATGAGTTTTCAATGCTTGATTCATCATATTTTGAAATTGTCTGCCTTAGCCACTTTTCTGCAACAATTGAGTAGAATATTATTTAAATTGAGTAAAATATTATTTAAATTTGTTCTTCAAAATTTCTTTATACATTCAGTTTGATGATTTATTTGACAGCAAACTTAAATAATTTACTGTTATCATTCATTATCTATTTACTTTTTTAATTAGAACAACGATTTTATTAGAAATAGCATGAAATTCTATTGCTTCATATGGCATTGTTAATATACCACGATTGTGTAACATTAGTGAAACCGATTCATATAGGAAATAAACCAGTAGTATTATTCAATAATAGTTTTTTTCATAAAAATATACATAAAATTAGTCTACAAAATGTCCCACACAAACATAATTTAGGACATTATATAATTTGATATAGATTCAAATTATAATACCAATCATATTTTTATTGATCTATAAATTCAATTTTTTTGGTAGTGACTTGCTGGTATTTTTTTTAAGTAGGTATTCAATATTACATGACAACACAACAATTATATTTAGAACAATTGTGAGGAAAAATTATTTAAATATATTTTGATGGTAATCTAGTTGATTTCATTAAGTAATTGTATTTTGTTGTTTTGTATTAGAAGTTAAAAAAAAAATTTATAATAATTGTAAGATTGAAAACAAAAGTGTATTTTATATGAAACTAAAAATACAATATAGGCCATACTGCACAAATTTTTATAAATAATTTAAGTTTAGTTTTAGTAACATTAAAATCATTATTTTTGTATTAGTATTGTCAACAATTAATTTAGAAGAAAATCTGTGCTCATATATCATATTTTTTTTATTCACTACTATATTTACAACTGTCCAGTTAAGGACATTTAGCAAATTTGTTAACGTACAATTTGTTATCATAATGACATGTTAAAAAGACAACTCGACGACAGTAAATATCCGGACAGAATTAAAAAATTCTAAAATTGTAATAAAATAATGATTACAATATTTAATATATTGTTTAAAGAAAAATTGCACATATTATAATTATTTTCTTATTCTAAACAACTGACATTTTAATTGCATTAAGTTAAAATGTAAGTTGCATGACGTTGCACAAATCGATATTAATTAGATTATTATTTTGAGAGAAACATAAAAGGAAATATTTAACTGTTAACTTGAAAAAAATGCAACAATCTTCAAGGAAAACCAATTTCCAACTGAGCTTTTTTACAAACATTTCAAACGCATTCTTTTCAAAAAAATTCCATTTAATTATTACAAAGATATGTAAAATCAATACTAGTTATTAAGGTTTTAAGGTTTAAAGTTATGTTTATCAAACGGATTTTGAACTTGAGTAAAAAAGGAATATTTTCACGTTCTTGAGTAGTTTTTTGCAATTAAACTGTCGATTTCCACCAATTCATAATAACTTTATAACTGTCGAGAAAACTTGAAATTATCGAAACAAAGTTTCCAGCGACAATATAATACTTTTCTTTTCCGGGAAATTAACAAGTAAAGCACCAATATTAGAGGTATTTTGAGCTAATACGTAATCTCCCGAATTATTCATGCATTCAAAATCATATCTTTCTCAATTTTGTGAAGGTCGGATTTAATTCTTTCATCATTTGTGCGACCGAGTGAATCATGTTCATAAATCTATTTATGAATCGATGAATTTATATTACAGTTTTATTCATTTATTCGACTAAATCAATATAAATTGATTTAATATATCCTTTTGTATGATACATTCATTTACCGTTGTTTATTTTTCCGTAGACGTAGATGATACGACCTTCACAGAATAATATTATAGCTCGAATTTATCGGCGTGATGAGAGAAAAGAATTTTAATAGAAAAAACATTTTGGATCAAATTTATTTGGATGGAATGACATATGACACATCAGATTTTTTATGCCGAAATTTTCGCTACAACTATACAAATTTAGAGATAACTTTTATAAATTCAAGGCAAATTACCGGATAGCATTGAAATATTATATGAATAAAACAAAATTTTAACTAGTGGCGCATGGCATCGTGCCTTAAGGCAAATTGCTCGTACCTCCCATTCCGAAAATTATTTTTTATTTTTAACTTTAATTTTTTTTTTCAAAACTGAGAAATTTGATTTTTAAGTATTTCAAATTTTTGAAAAAAAACTGACTGTTCTGAAAAATTTGTTTTCTTTTGCATTTTGATTTGTTTACAATTTTGATTTTTTTTTAAGCAATCGCGCTGCATAGTTGATTGGGCTGACACCAACGTGTAAACATTGGTAGGGAACCTATATAGATGTACAAAAAAATTTATTTATCATTATAAATCTTATAAAATATCTGATATAATGATGTACATATGTCTAATGTTTATTTTTATCTCCGAAACGGCTATACCTGCCTTTGCCAAAACTAATCACGTCCCCTTATCAATAGGAATTGAATGTTTTTTTGAGTTATTCAAATCGGTTGATCCGTCTTCGCGAAATCGTCGACGAAAATTTGTATCCGCACGCACACACACACACACATACACATCAATTTTTTCTAAGGTATGGCAAAATGTTCAGAAAGTTTCGTTGTAGAGAAAGAGAGAAAGAGAGAAGAGAGAGTAAGAGAGAAACATATGGATCTATAAATCAAGCTTTTATTTCTTATCTGCTTTAGTTTTTTCACCTAATACATGGCTCAAATTAACTTGCTCAGAAATATATAACATTTACATGTATACATATATTTTTCATTTATAAAATATGTCATGTTAAACAATATATCTCTTCAAAAGTTCCACATTTTCAAAAACTCTCATATAGTTACAAATTCCGATGAGTAATTTTTTTATCTTTGCGGATGTAGACGCATTCTAGACTTCGTTTGTTTTTGAATTGTTGATAAGATAACAATATGTGCTTAAATAGCGTTAACTCTTTTCCCACACCTACTCCGATTTTTTCAATCGCGTAAGTATTTTATGTTATCAACAACTATGCAATAAAAATGATAATAAAACAATTTGTTCTATGTGTTGTACATTGTAATTGATTATTTGAACGCATCACAATTTCGAATCACAAATGTATAAATGTTCTACCTTAGATGACGTTTATCATCTGACAATGTTTCAATATTTTTCATAAAATATTTGTATGTTTCTGGTTACACTTTTGCATTATTCTCATTTTTTTTTAATTTATTAAATTCTTTCAGCCTCTGAAGCAGGCTCTCATAGCATTTTTGCAAATTCTATTAATATAAAATGCTTATAAAACAGAAAAATCCAGCAATTTACCTTCAAGCACAATGTCATACACCACAAATTAACTCATCCAAGATGTGTAAATATTCAATATCATATGGATTACTAGTATTTTACGATGAGTATTTAACTAAGAAATTCTAATTTTCAACTATAATATATGCAATGATGTCACGACTCTTCTGATGTCTTCATCGCATCTATCATCTTCTATGAAGAACAACTGACAGCAGTCATAATAGTGAAAGTTGATAGAACAATAATTTTTATTGTATTAACGAAGAAGTATTATGTAAACTTATTTAATATTTCTCACATTACATTGTCTCTATAACTCAATTAAAACATTATTGAATTATGTAATTTGTTTATTGCATAAGATCTTTTGTGGTCTGCGGTCCTATAAACTTAATATACAATTTTTATAAATAAATGATTTTGTTGTTGTATGATTGTATGTGGAATTTGATGTTTTTTGAAAGTCGATGTGCAATCTCTTCAATTGATTAGGTTAATCACAGACATCGTTTAAATATAATGTTGAATGATTGACTTTGTCAGTATGCCAAAAATTGAATTCTTTGAATACATAATTAAACTAAATATTCTTTAGTTTTTTTTATTTTAGCTCTTGTTTTTATGATAAAGAAGAGTACATTCTTTTATAATTGACTCTTTGGATAGGGAAGTGGAAAATAACTAATTTCACACGTTTCGTCCACATTTAAGCTCATACTACTGAATCGATTTTAAAAAATCAAAAACTGTTCGAAAGATATTAGTTGGTAATGATACTGATTAGTTTTAGGTAAAATTGTACCGAACCGTTTTCTTGTAATTAACTGTTGAAAAAAAATATAAGCCGATTTTTATGGAACTTTTTTTGTGATATATATCATGGTCTTATAGAACTTACTGAAATATTGCGGCGTTACCACAAGTAGTTTAATTTTAAAAATTCATCAAAGTTTGAGAAAATGAGTAGTTTTTTTGACGTTTGTTGAAATTGAAATTAGACGATTTACTTGGTATAACGATATAGTAATACATCCACTCGTAATACTTTTAATCACTCATAAATTATTTTATTTTTTATTGATTATGTCGATACACATAATTCATGTAATGGGAAGTTCATGTAACTTGCCTCAAGGCAAAACTTTAATAACTCATGCTAAATCATTGGAGATTAAAAAGGATGTGTGTATTTTTGTCGACGTTTCCTCAAAAAATGCTTACCTGTTTAAAAAAATTGTAAGTTTTTGACGCAACTCAATAAAGCCTCGTGTTTAGCTTTGATTAGCTAGATTAGCTTTGAATGACGATCGGCCAAACCGTTTCTTCATAAATACAGAAGTGTACAAACATTTTCCTCCGCGTTTTAGCCAAAAATGCAACCCGATTTTAAAAAATTCAATAACTGTTCAATAGATTTCAATTGGGAATCGTACTGATTAGTTTTTGGTAAAGGTCGGCCAGGCCATTTCTTCGTAATTAAATGCTAAAAATCTGAGTTTTTAATTAAGCTTAACAAGTCGATAAAGAGAGAGAGAGTTCATGGTCTAAAACATCCTAAAAAATTATAGTACTACAAAATGTGATTGGAAATGTGGTGAAAATTATTAAAGTCCAGAATAATGGGATGCAATTTTAGGACATATAATGCGTTGGTGCAGTGTAATTAAAACAATTCCATTTATAATGAGTTTGTTTGAAACTTACTAATTAGAAATCGCATTGATTACGTTTATATTCGTTATTATTCTTTTATTAGCAATAGGAAAACCATATCTTATTAAGCTAGCTTAATTCATTTACACACACTCATTAAATTACTGTACTTTTGTATATATCCATAGTTGTCATTCCAATGAGTTATTCGTCAATTCTGTTCATTTCTCCTAAGATGTGGTAATGCTAAAGGTTTTGAATATTGTCTAGTGGAAATTTCTTTTTTACTCAAGCTAAGTGACTATAGAATTTTTATGATCTTCCTGTTTTAGAAAATGTTGAACACTGTCTATAAATTTAATATTAACAGCTTGTAAGGTCTTGTTGGTGATGAACCAAGGAGCAAGGCAAGTGCTTTAATCTAATTTAATCTATTTAGTGAAAACATGAAAACTTCATTCTTGGAATAATCATTTGCAAACGTTATCTAAATAGCTAAATCTCAATTTTTGTTGATTAAGTCGATTATCAGAAAGTTCATACAACAAGGCCATGCGAGCCTAGTTTTCGCTGAACATTTATTTACATACATAAATTTTGAATCTCGTTCAAATTGTATCGTGATTCATAAAACCACAGCGTCGTTTTTCGGAAAGAACAAAATACCTATTGCATTATATTACCACTTTAGGCATTAAGCAATAATCAGCTTAATACACGAAGCCCTCGATGCGATACGCCTGAATTGTTTCGAGGCAGTACAATGCCACATTAGTCATTATTACGGTCTTATCTCGGTATTCTTTTCTGTTCACAGTTATAATTATATTACACAACTAGTAATTACAAGAAAAAAATAGCATTTTGCTGCCATGTATTTTTCTATTATTTACTATAGTTTTTTTAAGGTTTCTTCATTCTTGGTGATTCTTGATTACTGTAACATGGTAGAATTGAGTGAGTTATAACTATATTATTTGAGAGGCACATAAATACTTGAACTGAAATTTAAAGCTCATGCGTTTCTTCTTATTTTTCTTTTGTCTTGTTTTGTTTATAAATATTTAATAGCTAAATTGAGGATTTGCACAATTGATCTCTAAAGTTTCATAACTATCTGAAGTATTTCAAATTTGAATAAAATTTCTCTTTCTATCAGAAAACAAGTTTTCTTATAGACACAGAAATCAGATATTTTATTTTCTATTTATGATATTATTAGATTAACTTTTCGAAGGAGAAGTTTGTTTTCACGAAGAAATCCTACTTGCTAATTTTTCTCGATGTTTCAAGTCTTTTTTAATCCTTTGAGATTAAATTTTGGAAAAAGTATGTATATATGTATATGTGAGTTGAATTTTAATCCTTCGACGACGTTTCCTCAAAGACGGCTGAACCGATTTCAAAATCTTAAGTCATTCTATATGAGGGGTTGTTCATTAATCACATTAAGCTTAAAAGTGGTGGAGGTGTTTGACAAAAAATCACGCAATCTTACATGGGAGGGGGGAGTCCGGTAAGATATCACGTGTATTTATTTTCTATCTGAACTTAAAAAAAAATCCAAAATTTTCAAAAAAAAAAATTCAAAGCTTTCCATAAATTTACAATTTTTCTAAAAATACGGGTGATGTTAATTTAATTTTGAATATCATCACGTATCAACAAGGGGTTGGGAGGGGTCCAGAAATACTTAAAAATCGATCACTATGATTATCGTAAGGCGTTTAACACGCTTAGATTAAGTAAATTATTTGAAATGAAAAAAGCTACTTAGACCTAGTTTATTGTATAATTTAGATCAATTTGTGTATTGATAATTGATGATAAATCAGAAGGAACTTCTTTTTCAATTTGACCCTGGTAAAGTGCGGAGTTTTCTGGCGAACAAGTTAGGGTGATTCTCTAGACGGCTTTTGTACTTGTGTGAGATAATGCTTTTCTCATTCATCTAAGGGAAACGTCATATTTAATATGCCGTCATCTTTAATATAATAAATTACATAGTTTGATCCCTTGATAGTATAACAGTGTTTTAAAAATTATTGTATGATATTCTGTAATTTCATTTCACGTAGCAGTACGTTGATAAAAATATTGATATTATTATATATTAAGTTTTTTGGTCAAACTTTACTATCTATGCCCTCACAGCTTTCGGATGTCATTATCAATTTTAAATATAATACAATAGATATGACATATCATGCAATAACATCAACTGTTCAGTAAATTAAAATGGGAATTGATATGTGATCTGTTTAAGCAGAAAATATATTTATCATCGTATAAATTATTTTTACACATGGATAAACTTACCCTTTTTCTATTCATTAATTAACATTATATCATTCGAATAAAGGTTTTAATCAACATTTATGACTTAAAGCATTTTAAATCAGTTTCAATATAAATTTTCTGCCTCGCACAAATTCTGAAACCCATTATACCGCATTTCATAATTTTAAATATCTGCATGCAGAAGTAAAATACGGCCGACTGTGAGGTCTTGTATGAATTTTATATTATTAAGCACTAATTGCATGTAAAGCCGCAGGCTATAACCAGTGCAGAGGCTTTCGGGAAACTATATTTGAACTATATTTTTTAATCTATTTTGAATTTTTTAAAGTTTTATAAAAGATTTATTATACGCTTACTTCAGCCAGTTATTCTATGCTTTGCATGATAACAACCTGATAGGGAATATAATTTATATGGCGTATTTTAATTATTAGTATGTTTGTAACTGCGTGTAATTAGTCAAATATATGTTATGCAATTATGTTTTTTCGCATATAATTCACGAATATTATAATAGGGTACGTAAACAAATATGTCATTTGATATGAAATAGTATATCTAACCTTAAGAATATATATTTTCTATATTAAATTTGAATGAGTAGCTCCATTATCATTCTTTTTGAAGTTGTTTTGGTTTGCATACTTCAGGATATACAAAAATATCTTATATTTACTTTCCGTAGGGTAAGTTCTATTAATGGGCCCAAAAACAAAATGAAAGTTTTTGCATATCTTTACGTTTCAGAGCTTTCTGGACATTTTGGCATCCTTCACTGTCTAAGGTAGTAATAGTTTTGATTTATGTATTATGAATATTTCACACTTTTGACACAATCTTCATGTTTGTTTGAAAATACTTCTGTTTGTATAATACACCAGGTTTTGGAGTTGTTGCTTAATTGTTGGTTACTAGAGACTCGTTCATAAATTACACGTACTGAAATTGCGTGCATAAGCAGCATCTAGTTCTATAAAACGCTTCACGCGGTTGCAAAAACTCAACTCTATTTCGTGATACACGGCTGTAATGAAGCTAATTTAATACTCGGATATTTTTTGCCCGAATGATTTCATATCAAAAAAGGTAACACGGAACAATTAGCAATAAAGGTAAGCAATACATTACAATCTCAATAATGCATGGTAAATATAAGTTAGTCTTTCAAATCATATTGGTTATGCTAAATCACGCAGAATGTTTATATTTCCCCCGTTTTACACGGAAGATAGGTTCCACAAAAAAAACGTGTACAGGTAACCCCCGCATAACACGGAACTTCTATAACACGAATTTGCTCTAACGCGGTTTGAGAATTGATACCATCCCCCTTATAACACTGTACTTTTAGCACGGGTTCGCTCTAACACGGTTTCAGAATTGAGCAAAACTCTAATAAAATAAAAAAAATATAGTAAAATCTATGAAAATCAAACTTTATTTAACCTAAACCAACAGGTTGCTCAAAGCGGGATCAAAACCGCGACCTCTGAATAACATTCAGTCGTTCTTCTACTCGCCAGCCGTTTATAAAAGCTAAAACTATTACCGTGAAAATGGAAAAATCGCATTTGTCGCTAACAATAGGAACTTGTTTAGATTACATATTCATTGTCTACTACGATCGCGAAACTGAACCTGGCTACGCATGCATCGTCCAAATTACTTGATTTCGCAGATTGTGTTAATTAAGTTCACCTTCAATTAACCCTAATTATAATTTGTCGGTATACGTGGCTACATCGCACAATTTGAGTCGGCGAAGTCGGCGATGTCGGCCTGGCAACGAGTTCCACCCGGTACTCTTGAACAATTGACACACTTGATATAAGTAATAAGGTTAAATATACGGAGAGATAATTAAACCGTTGTTTAGTTTACATAGAATGCCGCGCGAACGAATTTGGATTTTAACCTACTTAAGTGCCACCGCCGCACAACTAGCTATTTTGATAATGTAATCAGCTTGAGCGCAGGTAAACAATGCACGTATAAATCTGAATAATGTTTCATCATGATTTCATAACAGCCTGCAAGATTTTTAAATTTGTACGAATTTTTACACACGTAGTTGCTAAACGGTCCATGTCGCATACACTAAACGTGGTGTTTAATGTTATATGGAGGCAATGTGATGGCACGAATGCTTTTCTAATGTATGTAATTATCCTTCACCCTGGCAAAGGCATGATAATAAGAAATAGTAAAAAATATAAATTTACTTTAAAAATGCCATCTTACAAGATTTAAATTAAAATAAAGATATTCTAACTTTGCTGATGAATTTTTCTGGCAAAATACCACATTGACTGACGTTGTATACTGTGTTATCTTTGAAAACAATGTGCCCATAAAATTTATATTTTGCATTAGTTAAATCTTGTAGCTATTATTTCGTAAAATCCATTTAAAATTGAAAATAAGACATCGGATCTGTTTGCCACCTGGTTGTCCCATTTTACTTCGTCTATGGAGTAAAAAGAACCAGGTGCCAAAAGTGAAAAATGACATTTTTACACTCAATATACTAAAATTTTAATGTAGAGCTGTGAATATACATACATACATTTTTGTAAGGTATGCCAAAATGTTCACCAGCTTTGAAAGGTGAACATATGGCAAACATTTTCATTTTCCATTTTTTAAGGTTACTATAACATACCCTAGGGGCAGTTAATAATGGATGTGGTTGAAAGCCCTAACGAGTCCAAATATATATAATTTATATTTTCCAAGTATCACATTTTTTATTGATAGAAATTCTATATAATAATATTTGTACGTATTATATATATATAGAGGTTGCACGGTAGTAGATATTATAATTAGTTTAGTCATTATAGTAAGTTCACCTCGGAATTCGAGATACTTGTATATTGACACCCTAAAAGTTGTCTCAAAACCTACATATGGTACGTACACCATATGTAGGTTTTAAGATAACTTCTGGGGTGTATTTACAGAGTATTTACAATAATAAATACTGGACTAAATAATCGATAGAAAATTGAAAGTATTATAATAAACTTAATGCATGATACAAATATTCAATTATTTTAACTTATACTGCTAATTTTATAGCAATTTGTAAAATACCATGGAAACTAAAATAAGTATAGCTAAAAGCGACATCATCATAATCAATTGCAATTCATATCTTCTGCTCAAAAATGCATTTTAGAAAATTAGCGCTAAATTCCTGAAACGAGTATATGTATTTATAAATAACATATGTATTATTATAACATGCAGATATGTTCTCACCATTGGAATGCATATTTTGTAAATATATTTGGTTTATGCTTTTAATTCTTTAACGTATTTAGATAACATGCAATCAATTTATCTTGTTGTCGCATTTTATATGTGCAAGGTATAAGAAATAAACCACATGATTTGTGATAGTTATATTATTTTTATTTATATAGTTTTTTTTCAGAATGGTCAATATTAATTGAAGTGTGGATGTGTTTCTAGTAACTTTTCACCAAGTTTATGGAAACTTAAGTTTGTACGAGTCAATTTTCACACTTGACTTATACCTTTTATATTTTTTTCTATCCTACTCACAGCTCATATTTGTCAATATGTTTTAAACAGAATTCTTCAATAACGAAGAAAACTTGGTAATGAAATGACTTGGCCTCGATCTTCTCGTGCTGCGGCGCACGTATTTTCCTAAACAAAAACTCATTCAATGACAAGTCTCTCTAATGGATATCGAACACAATCTTCGTCAGCCATAATCGTATTTCATCTCCGCTGAAAATAGCGACACCCAAGAAGCTCGTTTACCCTGCCCTACCCTGGCGTTAAAAAGAAGTGACCTTAACATTCTTCTGTGATAACGTTTGTCAATACTTTTTTTAATGTCATTCGATAATTCCGGGAGCTTTTAAATGTTTTTGAATAGATGATTTGTGAGTTACACCCCTGATTGCTGTATTTGTACCCATTTAAAAAAGGAATATATATATATATAATATATATATATATATATATATATATTGTGTGTATTAGGGTGGTCCTTACTATGCACATTTTCGAATTTCCTTGCTCCCAAGGGCTCAAATGGTTCCAAATTGATAAAAAACAATTCTCTGAAAGTTTTAGCTCTTAATATCAACTTTTAGATAGAGCGCAATTCAATCAAACTTTGTATGGAAATAGCATAGAAACAATTTTAAAAATTGAAAAAAAAATTTTAGGTATAACTTTGCGACAAATAAATTAAAAGTGATAATTCGTGTCATTTTTTATTGCAAATTCGACGCTCTGCAAAATTTTTGAAATTTTTTTATGCTATTTCCATACAAAATTTTGATCGAATTGCGCTCTATCTAAAAGACAATATTAAAGGCTAAAACATTCAGAGAATTGTTTTTTATCAATTTGGAACCATTTGAAGCCTCGGGAGCAAGGAAATTCGAAAATGTCTATATTAAGGACCACCCTAATGTGTATATTAAAATACTACTCCACATAGGCTTTCCAAGGTTATTAGTCTAACAACTATTACTGTTTAATTTATATTTTTAATTTCAATTATGTAGAGTAGGGCAGGGCACAAAGATCCAATTTGACTTTAAGTAATTATACTGCCTAAACAAAATCAACTCTATTACAATGCATAACACGTATCAACAAACAACTATCGTACTGCAATCAGCAAATTTCCTACTATGTGAGTTTGTTTTTTTTTTCACTATGTTTCTAATTAATATTTGTCATCTGTTCCTTTTTACCCCATAGATACAATGTCCTAATTCTAATTTTAAAGAAATATGACGAAATAATAGGTGCAATATTCATTAAATGCAAATTATAAATTTCATGGGCACATTTTGGACAAAGATAACACTGTATATAACTTTGATCTGGTATTTTGTAAGAAATATTTATCTGCATTGTTGGAAAAACTATTAATTTGATATCTTTCTTATAAAATTTATTTTTCACTGAACTTACATTTTTTTATTATTTTTCATTGGTTACACCTTTGCCAGGGTAAAGGTTCAGTTGGACTTTTTTATCCCCCACCCACATTTAAGCTATTATAGAGGTTATATAAAACATATGTTAAGTCTAACTTAAAATCAATAATACATTTTATGAAACAATTAAATAGCGTATACGTAAAATAATAATAAGGTCTTCTAAACTAAACAACAGTGCAAAAAAACTAACAACAAAAGAAACAACTTTTCTTATAGATTTTCAAACATGACCGTTTTTCTCCTGATCGCGACGTACCTTGATTTATGGAGATGACTGATACATATTTTTTATCCTTTACTTTCAAATATTGTTGTTAAAAAAATGTAACTTTGCTTGTTTTTGATATTGATATTGGTGGTTGACCTTTTTATATAAGAGCCTTTAAGCCCTGCTTTACGCTACATGTATATGCATAATAATATCTATATATTTTTGTTAAAAATATGTAACAATTATGTTTGTTTTATAACGGAGCGACCGAGTAATTTCTGTATAATCAATTTTTTTTTCACTTTTATGAAAAAATAATTTTGGAAAATTTTAATTGATTAGCAAACGACAAATACTAGATTTACTACAGATTATTATTGTGGAAATAATGACCGTTTCGTATATTATTGACATATTAGATTCTTCACAAAATTCTAACGCAAAAAAAATTAAATAATTAAGTTGAAAATACAAATGGGAAAATCAATTATTCAGGATCATGTTAACACTTATAGTTAACACGCTTAACAAGTAATAACTTCTGGATGATTCTGAAAAAACATAATTTTTAAAACATTTGGTTAACTGCGTTTCTTGTTAATTTGTTTTAAATGGATATCCAACATACTACTTTGTGATTAAATATTTAAGAATTAAAACCTATGCGCACAAAATTAATTATTGAACTCTTATTTTAAATTTCGCGTTTATTTTATTCGGAATGGCGAAACGATTTTGCATTTGACTTATAGCTTTGGTAAAGTTTCTTCCACTTCTCTTTTGCTATGGGCGTCGTCTATGGACGACATCCGCAAGACGATCTGCCTGTAAGGATGTCGGTCCCTTGCCTTACAAGATCCTTTTGCTACTAGAGCCCACATGACTATATGTGTGTACCTACGTGTGTCGCCTATAGTCGACATCCGCACGCCGATCTTTGTATACGAAGATCGATTACAGACGACATCCAGAGTGTTGGCTTTTGTTTTATCACTCTGATATAAATTTTTGAGAATTTTAATGTTTTATTGTGCTTTTTAATTCTTTAGGAATGTAATTTTCATTTTTTTAAATATTTTTATTAACAATGATTGGAAATTCTAAAAATATGTTTTTGTGTCTGATCAGAAGCTGTACTTAGCGGCTCGCTGTTCCGTAGAGCTGTGTCACTCCTGTGGAAAATACTGCCGAAGCGAAAGGGTTGTATTAGTTATTACCATAAAATCAGTTGTATCACGAACTGTTAAAGAGTTAATAGAAAATGTTAAAATAAAATGTTTCAATCGAATACCGTTTAGTTCGGCAAGGTTTCGCACTCGTGTCGCTTATGGGTCGGTCGGGTGATAAAAGCTCGGACTGTCATAGGCGTGTACTCAAATCAATTACATCGAGTGCCCGGCAGGAGCCAATGCCGCGAAAGTCAAAGAAAACATAAAATGTCATGACCACGCGTCCAGAGATATCATTATCAAGTTCGAGACGATGATAAAGACTCGCTCTTTACGCACCTCGTAAAATTCAATATTATTGCCGCTTCGTCATACAGAATAATATTTTTAGATTCTCAGAGTTAATTTTACTTTTGTTTTATGTGCGACATTATTTATGTTAACTCCTTTTTTGGTTGTGTATACAAAGTTGCAAACAGAAACTTATTGTTATAACATTTGAAGCTCGTGCAACAGTTGTCTAATGAGTAGTTGAAAGGGTTAATTGATATTTTGATTTTAACAGCGAACACATTTTTAACAAAATCTATATATTCAATGGAACTTTATTGTTGTTGTTTATTAAAGAACTGCTTTGATTAAATTTTGTTCATTCAATATTAGAACAATAAAGAATCTGTCAATCTTTTATTATAAATAAATACTCTAATTAGGATATGTATAGCAGAATATAAAATATATTATTAAATCTCCGTATAAAATCTTCACGATCCGTAAGAGTTCGACACGTACCTTTTAGATAATAATTTAGATTTTTTTATACAAATAATTTTTATAGAAGTTTTATTTGCCTATTTTAAGTAAATCGATAATAACAACATATATATATATATATATATATATATATATATATATATCTTATATATAAAAATGGAGCTCTCGATCAAATGATTCGGTAAAACTCGAAAACGGCTAAACCGATTTGGCCAGTCTTAGTCTTGAAAAATTCGTGCCAATCTGGAGATGGTCGGAAAGGTGAGATATTATTTCAAACTCGCGTAGAAACTTTATATTTTTAATTGGAAAATTTTTGTAGAAGAGTAACTTAAATGAAACAATGGACGGTGGTTAATACGTGAAATGTCAAACGTTTTTGACAGATGATGTTCAATTACGTTTTACAAGATGTTTTACGTGAATATTATTTAATTATGATTAAATTGTAGTAAGTAGTTTTGTTTGTAGTTTTATTTATACACAAAAACGTTATTAAACGGATCGCAAGGGCAACTTTTTTGAAATGTTAATATGAAAATGCACTTTTTGGCATATTTTTCTCAAACACGGTGCTCTGAAAGATCTCATTTGTATAATTATATACTTATTGGTATTTATAAAACATTTTCTAGGTTTTATTATTTTTTATTTATGTTATTTAAATTTAGAATCTAAATTTGGTATCGATCAAATGGACATTTTGTCGAAAAACATTTTACCTGTTATAATTTTCTAGAATTTATCTAAGTATAGATAGTATATATAAAGGTCTACTACCGATGTGTCAAAAATCAGTAAAGTTAAGCATTGTTTAGGAACAATATTTGAAAGTAGAGGAAAAAAGATGTATAACCAGCTATAACCTTGATTTGAAAACGGTAATCTTTGAAAATCCATAATAAAAGTATTTTCTTCCGTTGGTAGTTTTTTTAGCATTAGTTAAAAATGTAATTATTTTGTAAAATACGCTTAAAATTAAAATAAGACATTAAACCTGTTTGCCACCTGGCCGTTCCAAGTTACCCCGTCTATGGGGTAAAAAGATCTAGATAACAAATTTTTGAAAGACATAAAAAAGCACATTTCTACAATGATGAAGTAGCTGGCAGTTTTACAGAACGTAGTCAGATAATTGTTCGTTTGAAATGTGTTATTTATTGTGATATAATTGTTCTGGTTATTCACTATATAATTAATATTTGCTCAAAGTCAAATTGGACCTTTGTGCCTCGCCCTGCTCTACATATATACTTTTTATTAAATTTACTTTAATTCATCGAATGTTGGATGAAAAGAGATTTGGATTGGATTATACTATGTTTTCTATAGAAAGTGTATAAATCTTCCAGGTTGATTGTATTGACAAAATATAGACAAACTAACGGGGTTTATTGTTTTTACAATACCTCATTGTATATAGCATTCAAATAACACATCCTTATACACTTAAAGTATTAATATTTTTGATTTTCTAGAAATTCTTTAGAATGTACCTTACTTAGCAAAACAACGTTTGCCGGGTCAGCTAGTATATATATATATATATATATATATATAGCTATATATATATATATATATATATATATATATAGTATTAATTTTGTAATAAAATTTTTTGATAAAATGATGATTAACTTTTTTTTGCAAATGTGTTGATGTTTTAATAATACAACTTTATTGCTTACATGTGCAGGGTATTTCGGTAATCCACCATTCAGAATAAATAGGTGCCAACATGCAAGGCCTCAATAAAATTGGCGCCAGATATAGAAGCACAGTACTTTTCGAGTACTTTCGATGAAGAAGTAAAAGTGTCAAGATAATAGTTAAGCGTGTTTATTTTTAGATAGAATATATTTTATTCGGGCGATACGATCTGGTCGTAATCTTATTTCTTATATTGTCAATAAACATGTTAATAGCATTTGCGTGGAGAAAAATATCACGAATGTGGTTAAAATACTTCAAGTAATTATCATAGTGGGCTTGCCGAATTAGCATATAATTACACTGGCGCATAAGTTACTTTTTCGTACTTTAGAAAGCCTTAGACTTTCTCTATTCGCAGAGCCTGTCCATGTGCTAATGGTCTGAGCTTCCGCGGCCGGAGCATAAAAGTCTTAATATGTTTTCGGTAGATATATATAACCGGTAATTAAGATATCTATAATTAAGGTTTATTAAAATATTAATAGTGTAATTAAATATTAAATAAGGAAATATAAAACTTGTTTTTGACAAAATGTTTTATTGACCGAAGTTTATTCTTATTTCGATAGGATTATCAAAAAGTTCTATGCCGCATAATTCAATGGTAAAAGCAAACTTTTATTTTTTTTCTCTTTTTTAGAGAAATTACTAATAACTACAGTTTTAATTTAATACAAGAATGTTCAAAATACAGTTGCAACATTTTCGGGGTAATTTTTATCTACAGTCTTTTAAAGCTTAGAAAGCTGCTTATTGAAAGGCCCTCAGCTAGAGTTAAACTCTTTATCAACTCCTTCTGTTTGAACACAAATCTCGTATCTCAAATTTTGCTCGTATGTCGAATCGGTCTTTTCGCAGCTTGTAAGGTTACTCGTAATTCGAGGTATCACTAAACTTTTGTTTCAAAATGATATATTTCCATGACGTGTTCTACATGCGAATCAAATGGTTTTATTGCTTTTACATTATATTATTGTGCAACGTTGTTGGTGGGCAATATTCCCTTTTCGTTAATCATTGTAAAGTTAAGATATCCGACAAATAATTATTATAATTAATCTTACAATCAATATTAATCATATATAAACAATTATACTGCTTGCACTAGTAATCGACCAGCGAAATATAATGTATTGAAGAAGAATTGAGTTAGATAATATTGATTTCAGGCTGATATTCTACAATGGTTTCTATTTGATTTATTTAAAAAATCTATTTTTCTACAAAATTTGCAATAGTGTTATTAATAAGTTTTAAATAAATACAGTCTAATTTGCAACATATTTTTAACTGAATCACTTGAACATTGAATTAATACAATATAGCTGTACGTTTTTTATAATTGTATTTTTCATTGTTGTGTGTTAATAAATTTCTGATGAAAGGGTTTGTTTTTGCGAGAAAATTTATTTTTATTTTCATTGGACGTTTCAAATTATTCTGAAAAGTTTGGTACAAACGTTGGAAAAAATATCGAACTGAAAATTTTCCTGTAGAACTGAAAATTTTTCTGTTACAATTAAAAATTTTGCTGTTACAATTGAAAATTTTACTGTTACAATTAAAAATTTTGCTGTTACAATTGAAAATTTTACTGTTACAATTAAAAATGTTACTGTTACAATTAAAAATTTTGCGAAAACTTTACCTTTTGTTGACGTATTCTTGAGAACCGATTGAATAACTTAAAACCATGGGATGAGACTCAATAGTGCCTGGCGTTTATTTGTTTACATTAATAACGATAACATTAATAAACATAATGACTATTGACCATTTGTACTAAGTAGTTAAAGATTGTTGCAAATTCAAAAAGATATCAATGTTTATCAACTTCGCTATATTTTTATATTGCCTTTATATTACGTGGAGTGCCACATATCTTCTTTTTTCTTGTCTTGTTTGAAATTAATTCAAATATAAAGAACTAACATTTTGGTAATACATCATTTATTCTAATATGTTACTGAAGCACTAAGAATATAATATATAACATTGGAAGAACTAAGGTAGTATGTATGAAACTTAAATCAAGGCAAAATATGGCAGTTTACGATGATACAAGATTTTCGAAACTGTAATAGATGAACGCAAATACCAATAGATAAATTAAGACTGATTGTCAGATAAAAAGTAAACAGACAGCTAATTAATCACATTGACAATGAACAATAAACCTAAATTAAAAAAAAATTAAAATAGAAGGTAAATTACTTTTCTCTTTTCAAGCAAGGCTAGCATGTTAATTTAATAATAAACTTTTTTCATTACCTTTATTCAAAAATAATGCTAATGAAATTATGTGTTTGACAATTTCCGCATCGTTCGCAGCCAATAGCCGGCTTTCGACTTTCGACTTTCGAGTGGCTAACGTATGGACCCATCGCGTTAAGCTCATTTGGCGCAAATGACTTTCTAGTAAACTGCAAGTAAGCTCGTGCGCCATGAAAATCGTTTTTCCTTGTCGACAAAATACAAATCTCGAAAAATGCAAGCGCAGGTATATATCGCATATGCGGGACTGTATTGGAAAATATTATTTGTTCGATGATGAAAATTGAAAAATATTCAGTTTCTATACTCGTGTGCTGTTTTGAGAATAAAAATATAATAGCTTTTCAGCTATAATATCTTTTTGTTCGAGAATAAAGTGTATGTTTGTTACAGAAAAGGGTGCTTGTGCAAATATTGAATATAGAAGACTGTATTTAAGAAATCTCTATTTGATTTTTAAAGTAAAAAGTAACTAGTTGTAAGTGGAATTTTGCTTTGAAGCAAGATGCATGAACCTCTCGATATATGCAAATAATCGATTTAATAAATATTTATTTTATTTATACATGATCTACTTGTTTACCTAACTACCTGCCTACATGTCTACGTTTTAACTTTCTATCTGTTTACTTGTCTACCTGATTATCTATCTGCCAGTCTATAAGTATAATTGCCTACTTGTCTACATGTTTACTATTCTATCTGTCTATCAGTGTATCAATCTACCAGTATATCTTGCCACCTGTCTCCTTCTCTACTTTTTTACCTGATTACCTGTTTAACTGTCTAGCTGTCTATTCTTATACATGTGTACCAGTTATAACAACCTGGTTACTTGTCTACTTTTCTTCTTTTCTACCTGTCTACCTGTTCGAACTGTTTACTTATTTACCAATAATTCTATTTGTATATGACAATAATAATTATTTATGAAGATCATGTGAGACCTGCAAATCAATTTTTACAATTTTTTGTTCTGCTGGACCTGACTTCGCAAAAATGTGAACAACTCTTCATTTCGTCTACACAAATAAAATATTTTTTTAATTAGTTTAATCAGATGCTCTCTTCTCGCAAAATCTAAATTCCCATTTTCTGCACTTTTATCTTCGAAACGGCTGGATCTGTTTTTGCCAAAGACTAATCAGCACGTTTCCTTGTTAATATGAATCAATTGTTTTTTTTAACCAGAGGGCTTATTCATGCTCTCGAAACGTAGACGAAAAATTTTATCACACAAAACAAATACGCACACATACATACATCAATTTTTTCTAAGGTAGGCCAAAATGTTCAGGTGGTCTTATGACGTACTTATGCAAAGAAAAAGAGTGCGCGCAAGGTTCACACGCGATTGAAGTAAAACTTATTTGCTACTGTACAAGATGGCATCTAAGTAAAAATAAATACATCATATGAGAATTTTGAATAATGTTTATTAGTAATATGGTAACACTCGTGATGCACACATTTATTAGTGTCAACATTTATACACATTTATAAAATAATAAATTATAAATTATATATTTAGCATTAAAAATATGTATAAAATTTAAAAACAATAATGTAATTGAAGTCATACTTCAAATATGACATGATCGGTTTGTCATTGTAATTGGCATTTAGAAATAAACCTTCATTAGGGAAATGAAGTTTTAACTGATTAATAAATTCTATAATATTCGTTTACACAGTGAATTATATTAAACAACGCCTAAACAAATATTGTTTTCGCAATTTTCACCATCTAATTGTGTTTGAAGAACTTCATGTAATTAAAATTAACATACATTCATTGACTGCTTGTATCTTTTTTACTTTTTCTTTATGCCGGTACGCATCGTCTATTCACATACACGAGGACTAATCACAATCGACCCGTATAGAAATGTACTCATCGAGAGCGAATGACGAACAGTTCGGGCGTAACGAACTTCCGTTGCATTTGTACGGATTTACACCCTAGTCTCGACTAAAAAAGTTTTACTTCGAAAATTATTTTCGATTTTTTTTGCAATTACTATAACTTAACCTACAGATAGTTAAAAATAAATAATTCTTTATATTGTTATAAGGTTATGCTACCGCAATTAACTAATTTTACGTCTGGTCTGGATTCTTGGTGCTGTTTTGTCAGACTATGATTATTATGTTATAGTAGGCAAGAGTCATTAACACATAGTTGTAATTGTTTTGCAAGTAGTCGCTACCTCGTATCACTAATAAAGCGATGGTTATGCAGATTGGGTTACTTCCACAACTGGCCCATTAAATCAACGTAGGAAACTGAGGCGTCTTCGTCGACGGCGCTGCATGACCTGCAGTAACGGTAATTCCATCTAGTTGAGATGCATCTTCACCGAAGACGTGCGATCCTCATGTGGCTTGTTAAAAATTCTGCCTCTCACTATGTTACATTATATCGTCGCTCCTTAATTACAAACTTGATTCGTGATGCTCGCCAAAATCTATCTGTGGTTTTATGAATATTCATAATTTATCGTAATTTTTTAGAGTTATTATTTATAAATAATTAGTTAACAATTTTTCTAGCATTTTTTTATTGAACCAAATATTTTGAACAAATATGATAAGTGTTTTGGCTAAATTAAAAAACGCTAAGTTTTTACTGCCTTAACTGTTTATATAGTCTTTGTATAAACATTCCAATAGAATCTGACAATTGTTTTTATATAATTAATTAAATTATTCATTTCAGAAGAAGTAAGGTTTGTGCGTCTAGCATTTTGAGCGCACGTACGGATTTTTATATTTTGCTATATTATAAAAATTATATTGATCTAATATATATTTTGTTTTTGTTTACACATAATATACATATTCAGCATTGTAAAAACGCAAATTAAATAAAAATATATAAAACTATAAGCTTCCTGCCAATATTCTTATAATCTGTATCTGACAGATACACTGCGCCCGATTCTGTACATATTTGGACTGCGCCCGCCGGAGGGTTAATAGTATTAGAAATTCAGATAAACTTATTCGATTTTGATAACTTTGTTATTCAATACCAGTTCAAGCAATTTTTTTAATAATCATCCTTTTTTATACTTCTAATTCCATAAATCTGCTATACTAAGACATTAAACAATTGTTTTGATGTTATTATATGACTTTTAAAAGATTGGCAACCGAGTAGTTGTCCAATTCAGTTATGACTACTTAACTATAGTCAAAGTGATTGTTGGCATTTTTCATGATTATATATATGCAGCTACATCCACGGGAGGCTATTTTAACTTAAGATCATATTTGAGATTTATAACCCTAGTAGAAATTTGACATTAAAGCTGCCCATTAAAACAATCTAAAATGAAATTTTTTTCATATATTTACCTTTCAAAGGTTTCTGAATATTTTGGCACACTTAAGAAAAAATAGATGCGCAGATACATATTTTCGTCGACGATTTCGAGAGCAAAGATCAACCGATTTGAATGATTCAAAAGGTATTTGACTCCTATTGATGGGGAGACGTGCTGCTTACCTTATGACAAAGGCAGGTCCAGCCGTTAGGCAGGACGATACAGAAGATAGGAAGATTCAAGATAGGAAATAAGGAGTGCAAAAATGTCAATTCAGTTTTTGAGAGAATGGAGCGTCTAATGTGAATGATTCAAAAAACATTTGAATTGACTTGACTCGTATCAACGGAATGAAGAATTGATCAAATTTTTGAGAAGGTGAGCCAAGCGGTTTTGGAGATCCAGAAAAAAACATTTATAAACCAATGCCGGTCAAAAATGATCATTAGACATATGTACATCAAATTATCAGATATTTTATAGAGATTTTAATATCAAGTACAAATTTTATTTCCTTTTCTTTGGGTTAAGTGCCAAAATATTACAATGTTTGAAGTTCACTTATATTGTTCAAACAATGTCGTCGACTTCATTTTTTTTAACTCCTTTTAATTAGCAATCAGAAATACATAAAGATTCCTATTAGCTAAAATGACAATATTTAAGAGCGATGCCTAAGAAGAGCTCCAATGAGATCTTCTCAGTTTAACAATTAATATGATAATATTATATTAGACCTAATCTAAGACTAAGTCTAAAGGCCATTGTCGTTCCAATCTCCTTATGCCATAAGCTTTAGTATCTGACTTTATGAGTTTCAAAATTTTCAAGATATTCCAAATATTCAAAAAAGTAGATTTTAATCAAAAATTTTAAAATTTCAAATATTTCAAAAAAGTTGATGTTTTTTCAAATACTTCTAAATTCTCAAAAAACCTTCTTCTTCAAAATTGAAAATAAGACTCAACTTTTTTGAAATTTCTAAAAAAATTATATTGGGGTACGGGAAGTTTAAGCAATTTGCCTATAAATCGCATTTTGTTGCACACCATTAACGCATTCAAATCCGAAGCAAGTTAATTATTAAACCAAAATTTGCATTCGAGTTAAGATGAAGAAGTCGAATTTGCATGGTAGAAGTTTTGAACCTTGTTGCTTAGTCGTTTCAAGCTTTTCTATAGAAAGCGAGGACAGTGCTATATCACAATATTACAAAAATCAGGTGTTCAATTAGGATATATATATATATATATATATATATATATATATATATATATATATAAGATGCGTATGTAAGATGGAATATCTATCTTTTGTAAATAGATCACACATTCGTGCGCAGAGGGCTGCATGCCGCCGATACCAAAATGAAGCTATTGTGTAAAAATGCTCCCGCTTTTATAGCATTTGGAACATTAATGTTGTAACACGTTCAATTGTGTATTTCCATCACATTTACGGCTACCAATACATAGATAGTTAGAGATGTAGACAAACTGAAATGCGTTTTATATAAAGGCGTCGAAAAATTCATGGTAACTCTTCGTCTCAGCTTATTTTCGGATTCGCGTCACGACGTACCCTAATGGGCAACGTTTTGTGCTATTGAGTAATAGAACTGAGAACACATACACAACATACAGGAGTATAGGACAGATATAGAGGTTTTTGCTCACTGACACAAACGATGAATTGAAGATGTGTTTTCAAAGATTAAATGATTTTTAAATATGGGGGTACGGTAGTGACAGTCGTCATTTTCTCTCAGCTAACTGGTAAATTCACAAAATTATTGCTGATGAAAAAAAGTGGCACAACCGTACCCAATCTCCTCTACTCATTACCAGCTTCTTTCTTTCAAACAATGGCACATGCTCAAATATATACTGTGATAAAATGCAGATTTTTTTTATTTATTACTTTAATAAAGTAATTATTTTCAATGTACGTCTGTAATGTATTAACCCTTTCGATTTGTATGCCACCGCTCCGGCGACAAAATTCATATAAATCTCGCAATTTGCGAGTGGAAAGGGTTAATACTAGCCGCTTAAGTAAATTTTATACTATAGGGCAAATCAAGGAAATCGAAAAAAAATTTAAAACAGAACCGAAAAAAATCTATATATTTTTGTTGTTTATGTAAGTATGTATATAAATATATTTGGATACATTTTTTAATTTTTTTACTGAACTGATGACCGACCAATGATTCAAAAACTGGTTTGCCGTTTTTAACTTAAAAAGTGGAAAATGTTACTGTGTTACCTACACAGTTTAACACATCTATTGTCAACCTTGTTTTGTTTATACTTCTCACTGTGCTAAAAAAAATTATTCGTTTAATTCGTTTAAAAAAATGTTCCAAAATAGGTCTATTTCTGTTTGTAATAACTACAGTTTAATAATTAAATTTAACTATTTTATTTTATTAAAAACACTACTCTAAACTGCGTAAAAGGCGACTAACCTGTTGCGTTCCGCGTCTGGCTATTAACAACGGTCTCACGCACCGTATGCGTGCGCAGTAGTGAATCTTAAGTATGCATGCAGTCTTAAGAGCGCGAATGAAGTATTAGGAGATATATTGAGAATGGAGAAAAAGGCCAGAAAAAAATTTGGAAATGTAACAGGTGTGCACATAAAGTTATAGTACTTTTTACTAAAATTATAATAATAAGCATAATGTTTGTCACCATATTTTTCGATTTTATGTCAATATTTCAGATTTTTAAAACTCTCTTCTTTAGTGAGTGAAATTTTCGAAACTAGAAATCTAGTACGGCCAATTAGTTACTGCATTTTTTATATATGTTACAGAACTTTTAATGTTCACATTTAATGTACGGATTCATAATTCACTTGATAAATTATGAATCCGTTTATCCGTTTATGTAATCCCATAATACTAAAACAAAGCACTTTTTACAACAGAAAATATGGAATGATGAATATGAAAACACAGGTTTTATAAAATTATTATATTATTATCATAAATTATTAGTATTGTTGAGTTTTTACTAATAATTATGCTCAAAATTAATTTAGTATTATTGAAAGAATATAAGAAGCGTAAAAAAATATTGCAAACACAGGTTTCAGATTTTATGATCACCTCGAACAGCATGATATCAAGAAGTAGCGATATTAGATTTTACTCGATAATATACATCAAATGATTTCACGTATAGCCTTTATATATAAATATATATATATATATATATATATATATATATATACATCGAATAACAGTTAGAAAAACCTAATAATCTCAAAGAGAATATATGACCATTGGGTAATTGTCTTCTAATGACACTAGGTTGACTTACATTATTCAGCTCATAGAACACACTTCAGTTCTGATTGCTCTTCAAAGAAATATTTGAAAAAATGTTTATCAATTAAATGAAATTTAATGAGCTCTTAACGGTTCTCTTTGTTTATATAGTGCTAATTGGCGTAAACATCACCAGGTAGAAAGATGATAAATTGAGCGAGTGCATATATATATAATATATATATATATATATATATATATATGTAAAATCTTGTATTTAATGTTGATATAATATTATGAGTTCATTTTAAACGATCGGGCTTTATATGGCACAAAACGTTTACAATGGCACAAAAGTGTTAGCATTAATTGGTCATACTTCTTATATCAATCAATCGTTAAGAAATCTATTGAAAAACACAATAAAATTACATATAAATTTTGCAATAAAATTACATAAACATTTTCTTAATTTTCTATCTTTAGTTTATTTGCGTACGGCAATAAATATCCCCAATTAAAAAAATAAATTTACCTCTATATAGATGCTAAAATGTCGTCAGTATTGCCATGAGAAATTGCAATAAAAACCATGGAAAATGGTCAGCAATAAATATATGCGATTGTCAGAAAGTTATTATACCCTCTATTATCCTTCCTTATTACCACTACCTCGTATATCTAGATGCCAATTTGTTGAAACAATACTTTGGAAAGTTTATCTTGAGTTTCCCGAATATTTAATTGAACAAGTTAACAAATTCTATATGTGGTGTACGTGAAAATTTCAAGTAGTTCGGCCTGATGCATGTCAGATACACAAAGATTTGAACTAAATCGTGTGACTTCTAAACTCTCAACAGTTCTTTGGGATCTACATGCAAAATGAAGAGCTTCGCATAGAGTTTGAGTGTTTTACATAATCTTATTGAGACAACCATTTTGTTTAAAAGTTTTAATAAGTTTGTAAGTGTGATATGTGTCAGTCTTTGTTAGTTATCTAGAATCTCGGGAAGAAAACGGATGAAATGTCTTTTGGTAGTATTTTTTAAGTTGAAGGAGTTTATTTTTACCAGAAATTCTGATTTGGTGAACTTAAGTTTTCTACACGGTTTGGATCATTCTGAATTGTTTGAGAACAAATTTGAAAAAAGTATAGTCTGTGCATTTGTCACAAATTGATGAAACTCGATAAGTACTAGCGTTGATTAGCTTTTCGCGACAATCAGCCGAGTTTTTGACATTTTCTTGGATCAGTCTGGACCTATCTTCCATATCTGCCATAAACTTCTCACCACGTCTCCCAATAATTGAACGAATAATGCATTTTGAATCATTCAAATCGGATGCCCTGTTCTTTCAAAATTTAATTTCTATTTTCTGCACTCTTTGCTCAGTATCTCTGAAACGGCTGGACATGCCTTTTTCAAAAACTAAGCAGCACGTTTCCTTGTCCATAGGTTTGGAATGCTTTCTGAAAAGTTCAGATATGTTGATCCGTGCTCCCGAAAACGTGGACGAATTCGTATTTACACATATTACATACATACACACACAAGTACATACATCCTTTTTTTCTATGGTATGCCAAAATGTTCAGCAACCATCGAATCCCTATAGTATGAATAACAATAGTAGAAAAAAACTGATGTTGCACAATTTTAATATATAAGAATTCAGATTTTGATTTGATATAGTTATGTTTACTTTATATGTATATTTAAAAATTTTAATAAAATGCATATTTTATGAAATTCTATACATATCTTTAATAACTTTCATATTCTATTAAAATTTATATTTATATAACACTATTAAACTATAATTCAAATTAATGTTCAATTACTTTTTACAGCGGTTTTGAAGCGGAGTTAAAAATTTTCTATTTAATTTATAAAAAAAAATATTCATGTCATTATGACTTAATTAAATAAATAAACAAAAAATCTTAAATGTATGCAAAAAATCGTTTTTTTTTGGAATTATTATAACTCACGCTATGAGAAGTTAAAATCTATTAAAAAAAGGGCGGCTGATCAGGTATAGGTCCTAAGCTTAATCCGCCATTTAGCTATCGTGCGATATTTTTGAAATATGCAAAATAATTTTACGATATGCAATTGCTTGGTATTTTGCTATGTAATGATAACAAATTAATTATTGGAGAAATTTAAACACATAAACATTCACATAATTTGCATATTTTACGCATAGCTTCAAGTAATTATACTGATAACGTAATTTAATAACATCATGTTTCAATATAAACATTACAAAAATTATTGGCATTTCTTATGATACGTTTTACGGTATTTTGTTTTAAAATTTTTAATGCAAATGCGATATCGTTTTATCGTCGATTCCCTTCCATGGCATAATCATAATACGAGTATATGAGTGATCTATTTATTCGAATCCTCTGAGCTGTAAGTAAGCATGCCGCAGTAGTAATGCTTGTCTTATCTCTCCCACTATATCCGGGACTTGTATCTATATCTCTTCCGCACGCTTTTCGAGTTTCTGTTTTTATGTTTTTTCGTTGCGGAAAAATTGTAAAGATAATTACTACTAAAGCCAGTTTGACACTTACAACGATAATTTTTTGTACTCTAATAATACCTTCTTGTATTTGAAGTTGAAACTCTATATTTTCATTATGTTTTGGAAAAATTATAATTATTAGGGGAGACTGGGTACGGTTGTGCCAGGGTACGATTGTGACACTCGTTATAACAGCTATACTACATTGATTATGAGTTAGGGTACAAAGAAGAAAGATGAAGTATGTTTGTTCGAACAAGTTTCCATTGT
>NW_020538040.1:38586493-38646317 GCF_003426905.1 Ctenocephalides felis | reverse complement strand
AAAAAATTTTTGTCGAAAAAATTTTGGCCCAAAAGTTTTTTCATATTAGACCGATATTGACCAATATTGGACCGATATTGGACCGATATTGGACCGATATTGAACCGATATTGACCAATATTGGACCGATATTGATCAACATAGGACCGATATTGACCAATATTAGACCGATATTGACCAATATTCGAAAAAAAAAATTTGAGAAAAAAATTTTGGTCCAAAGTTTTGGTCAAAAAAATTTTGGTCAAAAAAAATTTTGGTCAAAAAAAATTGTGGAAAAAAAAATTTGGTCAAAAAAATTTTGGCCCAAACAATTTTCGAAAAAATTTTGGTCAAAAAAATTTTTAAAAAATTTTGGCCCAAAAAATTTTGGTCAAAAAAAATTTTGGTCCAAAAAATTTTGGAAAAAAAATTTTGGTCAAAAAAATTTTGGCCCAAACAATTTTCGAAAAAATTTTGGTCAAAAAATTTTTAAAAAAATTTTGGTCAAAAAAAATTTGGCCCAAAAAAATTTTCGGAAAAAAATTTTTGGAAAAAAATTTTTGGTCAAAAAAATTTTGGCCCAAAAAATTTTGTCAAAAAAATTTTGGTCAAAAAAATTTTCGGAAAAAAATTTTGGTTAAAAAAATTTTGGTCCAAAAAAATTTTGGTCAAAAAAATTTTGGTCAAAAAATTGTTTTTATATTAGACCGATATTGACCAATATTGGACCGATATTGACCAATATTAGACCGATATTGACCAATATTGGACCGATATTGACCAATATTGGACCGATATCGACCAACATGGGACCGATATTGATCAATATTAGACCGATATTGACCAATATTGGACCGATATTGACCAATATTGGACCGATATTGACCAATATTAGACCGATATTGATCAATATTCGAAAAAAATTTTGAGAAAAAAATTTTGGTCCAAAAATTTTTGGTTAAAAAAATTTTGGTCAAAAAAATTTTTGGTAAAAAAAAATTCGGTCAAAAAAAAATAGGCCCAAAAAAATTTTTGGTCAAAGTTTTGGTCAAAAAAATTTTGGCCCAAAAAATTTTGGTCAAAAAAATTTTTGGTCAAAAAAAATTTATTCAAAAAAGTTTTGGCCCAAAAAATTTTCGGAAAAAAAAATTTTTGGTCAAAAAAATTTTGGTCACAAAAAAATTTGGTCAAAAAAATTTTGGTCAAAAAAATTTTCGGAAAAAAATTTTCGGAAAAAATTTTTTTTATATTAGACCGATATTGACCAATATTGGACCGATATTGACCAATATTGGACCGATAATGACCAATATTAGACCGATATTGACCAATATTGGACCGATATTGACCAATATTGGACCGATATTGACCAACATAGGACCGATATTGACCAATATTCAAAAAAAAGAATTTGAGAAAAAAATTTTGGTCCTAAAAATTTTGGTCAAAAAAATTTTGGTCAAAAAAATTGTGGTCAAAAAAATTTTGGTCAAAAAAAATTTGGTCCGATATTGACCAATATTAGACCGGTATTGACCAATATTGGACCGATATTGACCACTATTGGATCGATATTGACCAATATTAGACCGATAATGACCAATATTCGGAAAAAAAAATTTTGGTCCAAAAAATTTTGGTCAAAAAAATTTTTGGTTAAATGAATTTTGGTCAAAAAAATTTTTGGTAAAAAAAAATTTGGCCCAAAAAAATTTTTAGTCAAAAAAATTTTTGGTCAAAAAAATTTTGGCCCAAAAAATTTTGGTCAAAAAAATTTTTGGTCAAAAAAAATTTATTCAAAAAAATTTTGGCCCAAAAAATTTTCGGAAAAAAAAATTTTTGGTCAAAAAAATTTTGGTCACAAAAAAATTTGGTCAAAAAAATTTTTGGCTCAAAAAATTTTGGTCAAAAAAATTTTGGCCCAAAAAATTTTGGTAGAAAATATTATTGAAAAAAGTTTTTTGGAAAATAATTTGGGGACCGAACAATTAATACCCGCAAAAGGCACATGCATTTTATATTTTAGAGTATGTGCTATTGAAAAATGCTTACTAATGAATTACGAAATCTTAATTTTTTTGTTTTATATTTTTTAACAACATGTTTGTTATTTTGATGAAAATATATTTTATACGCGTATATTTTGTCCTCATTTCATTTATTCAAATTAATCAGGTTTATCTTCTTTATTTGGACTACTTAAGTTGAATTATTTCATATACCACGTCATCATTGGGAACTGGTATTTTATTTAATTTCATTTATCAAATAAGTTGAAATTACAATATTGTGTTATATATGTTGTATATTTTCATATTATATAATAATAAAAACAACATTGTTTTGTAAGTGAAATATAACAATATTTCATAAATATATCAAAATAATAATATATATTAAAGTATAGAAATATAATTTCCTATAAAACTAAAAATAGAATGTGCTATTGAAAAATGCATATGAATAAATTATGGATGCGACATCTGTCGCACATGTAGTAAACTTTCAGCAATAAGGTTAAACAAGTCTATATATAATAAATCTATACAATATATATACAATATATTTATTTTATTCAAAGACTTGATTTTTTTTTAGAACAATATCTTTAAATTTGTTAGGTTTTCTCGGTTCAAAATTCAATATTATAACTTATTACTAATAATTTTATAATTTTAAAAACTTTGAATAATTTGTTTGTACTTATTGTTTGCACTTGCTGAAAAATGGCACACACAAAGTGTCGAAACCTATATAATAAATAGTTTAATTATTAATTGCTTTTTATCTTGTCTGTTTCAAAAATTTGTCATCTGGTCCTTTTTACTGTATAGAGAAGGTCAGAAGAATTTATCATCGGAGTTTGTTTACTAAAATTTGACCATTCGGTTTGAATGGCCAAAGGTATGTTGTTAAGATAGATTAAAAGTGTATAGAAGTTCATGATCTACCGAGATGCTGCCGAACTCTATTAAACCACTTGCACACTGTCGAAGGACCAGATATACTTAGATGGTGGCTATATCAGACCGAATAAAGATAATATTAATAAAAGATGATGAATAACTGTTTAATTATTGTGTATTTGAAATATTAAGACTTATAGATGTTAGATGTTATTGATTTGAATGTTCATTTAAGACTGATGTTAACTAGATGATATTTTTGTTGATACTAAATTATAAAGATTTTACAATTTTATATGATTTTTCTGATTGGTCCATTTTGTGGAATTAACGACATTCCCTTACAATTTTGGATCCAATCAGTAGCTGTTACATTTATCAACCAATCAGGTATTGGTCAGTGATTGCATGATATGTAGAATTAAAACTGGGTACAAGTAATCCGAGTTTCTTAGAAATATATTGATTGCAGGATGATATAGTTAGGGACAGGTGATTAATATTCTTAGAAACATGGATTAATGGTATGCTGATATATTTAGGATGCTTGACAATGAGAGGGATTATTTAATGGTTCTAAATTATATAATAAGGGATGAGGATTTATTATTGCCATCCTGTATGAAGGTAATAAAATATAATAATTAGACCAGGGTTGGGAATGAGGCGTTAACAGAGTTGTAATAACTAAATTTATTTTATCTCTTATATAATTGCTTTTTTAAACTTCTTTTTTATATTTTTATTTACAATATTCTTATAGTGTATTCTTATTATTATATTATTGTGTCTATTATTGCCTGTTCAGGCTTAGGATAAAACAGCAAGCCGCTAATTCTTCAAGACGCTGGGTTGTTACATGAAAAATAAAAAAGAATTACTATAAAAAATATAGAATATATATTGAATTGTTTAAAAGTTTTGCAAAAACAAACTTTTTGCAATTTTGGAATTTTTGAAGAAAGTTTTTGCAGTTTGAAAATGCACCCGAGCCCACACGCGCCTTCTTAAGGCACGATGCCATACACCACTAGTTTAATTTATCTTGTAAAATTACTTTTTTCAACTTACTTTAATATTTTAGTTACTATTTTTTTATTGTTTGCATCATTACCATGTTAAAGGATTACACGGAAGCTTTTATAGAGAAGTTATATAAAAAACTGGTGAATCTAACTCTTGCATAGCAATTCAAACATCTTGAGTACGCGTGCGTGCGTCTTGCTGCTTGTATGTTAGAAAAAAATTCGAAAAAAATTTACTAAACAAAATGTTTGAAAAAATGGAATAAAAAAAAATTTTTTTTGAAAATTAAAAAAAAAGTTCTTTTTTGGTAGTAAAAAAGTTATCTCTCCTTAGGCACGAGCTGATTCATGTCGGCAGAGTGATGTTTGCGAGACCGCCCCTCTAACCATTCGACCATTGGATTACTTAAAGCACATTATTTTAATCGCATTTGTATTGCATTCCATTGTATCAGTGAATAAAACTTATTAAAATATAAGTCCCTTTTATATGTCTATAAACAAGGCAGCATACGAACGATGCATGCCGGCTGTGAGTGACATTTCATGTGCAGTAGGCGCCGTACCGAAGTGGTTAGTCCATATGAGATGACTCATTAATTTTTTGAAAAGAACATTTTTTTTCTTAAAATAAAATTGAATAAAAAAAACTTGTTTTTGAAACTTTCAATTTTTTTTGAAAATTTTGCAATTTTTAAAGCGATTCATTTAAATTTTGCATACGCACGCATGGAAGCACACGACACACGCACGTGTGTCAAAAAATCGACTTTCCTCCAAAATTAAAAAAAAAAAAAGATTTACAACTATTTTTAAAAAATTTATAGGGTATGAATTAAAATAGAAAGGAAATTTATGAATAATAGATATATAAAAGAGACTTTCAGTTGATTAAATTTCAAAATTGATACAATACAAACATAATTAAAATAACATACGTCTTCAAGTAATCCAATGGCAATGCAATTAGAGTGGTCGACTCAGGAACGTCACATGGGTCCTGTACGTAGACGTGAGGCAGTTTGAGTCCCAACAAAAGGATACTTTCACTACTTGCATGTTAGGGGCCGTCCATTAATCTCGTGATCAATTTTTATAGGTTTTTGGTTCTCTCCTTCCCTCTTTGTGATACAAGGAGGTATTCTGAAATTACCTCCCCTCCTCCTGCATACCAACATTACATGAATTTTTAGTACCTAGAAAAATGAGATATCTTACTAAACCCTGCCTCTTACCATGTAACATTTTGTGTTTTTTTTTTTAGGGCATAACACCTGTCCCAAATCTTAATGATTGACTCCACAAAGGTACAAAGCCTGTACAACTAAAGTGTAAGAGCATCCTCTCATCAGAAGCCGGTTATCCATGGGTGGGGCAGTCATCCACTAGAGAGGTAGGGTAGACCCAAACCTATTTAAAGATACATCTAAAATTTAATTTCTTACTAATGTTATATCTATAAATGAGATTAATGTCGGTTATAACATTCAAAGCAAATTCATTTTTTATCCACCAATATTCATATAAAAAAATATCAAGCAGATCATACAATAATAAAAACACTTTGCTTAGCTTAGATTAGCAGATCAAACTTCAATTGTTAAGTAATATTGTGCTATCTCTGAAGTGTGATAATATTTCGAAAAAATTATATAAAGTGCCCAAAAATATTTGAACAAAAACAGTTGAAGATATAACAGGTACGATCGGCTGTTTACGTTTCAGCCAAAAATTTCTTCGTAATTAACTGTTAAATTTTTTTTTCAATGAAATTTTTTATTTTCATAGATATCATGGCCCTAAAGAACATACTAAAATGTTACGGCCCTACGGCAAGTAGTTTAATCTAAAAAATTCAATGTTTGAAAAAATATGATATTCAAAATTTATGTCAAAAGTCACTTTTGTGATGTGATAAGTCAATTAGAAATGGCTTTGGAATTAACAAAAAAAAAAGTAAATGAACAGTCTTTCACTAAAGAACATAATAAAAATATAGAAATGCAAATTAATACACAAAATGAAATATAACAGAATTAAAACAAGTACAACATAAACACAAACAAGATATACATGAACACTACACTAGACACAACACAACAATTCTCATATTGAACAAAAAAGAATGAAGAAATTGAGAAGAAATGTTATATGGAGCGCTAGTAAAAAATATAATGAATTGCCAAATTATATTAAGCTTAATATCTAGATGACCAACGATGACAATAAATTTAAAAGAAAAATAAAGAAATATGAGGAAATTGAAGACAAAGAAGACTGAAGAGTTATATAAAGATATTTTAATTATAATAGATATTATATTAATGAAATAGTCAAATAAAATGTACGTATAAAATATGAATACTGTTTTCATAATCTTTCATACCAGGCACCTCTGTCTGTCTGAGATATGAAAATAATGTATATATGTATATATATATATATATATATATATATATATATAATATATATATATATATACACACACACACACACATATATATATATATATATATATAAACAAAAAAATAAATATTAGTCAAGTTTGAAATAATATCAATAAAAAAAACAGTCTACAAAAAATGTTACCAGTCATTTAAATCATTAATACTATAAACATGAATTACATAATCGTGACAGTATTATCTTAGAGCAGATGCTTTATTTCACAAAATAATTTATTAAGTTTTTTTAAAAAAAATGTTTCAATGTTTTTCATGAAATTTAACATTGCGATAAAGTACATGCACTAAACAGCTTTACGAAAGTTGATTGAATTTTATAGATTAATTAAAATTTTTAATATGTTACAGCTTTAGGACATACAAGCACATATCTGTGTGCTATAATTAATATAATCACAGATATTACAAATGTGTTTGAGAGATATTAATTGGAAATCAATATTTGTTGACTTAATTGAAAGCAAAAAATTGATTTTTAAAATGAACAGTTGAAAATTTTATCTAATTATGTAAACCCCAATTTAGATTGATTAAGTCATTTATTACACCTATCGTCACTTTCAACTAGTTAAGTTATGAGTTGTTCCTATAATTTTATTATGTATACATGTATGTTTAGAAATTAGCTTCAAATTAATTTTAATGACATAAAAATCTTCTTCGAACATCGTCAATTGAAAGTTGCCTTTTGAAATGCCTGCACAAATCTTAACAGTGCTCGGTGGATAGCAGTTAACATATCTAAAGTATTATCCAAATTATACTTAATTGCAAGATCGATATCAATGCAGCAATTTTTATTCATTTTGCATTAATAAACTTTTAACTGCTACAATGCAGCCCATTTACATGCTTAATTGTTTGGTAGATAGCAAGAACAGAACCTGTAATGAAATAGTGATCATATATATATATATATATATATATATATATATATATATATATATATATATATATATATATATATATGGAATATTTAACAAAATATTAGTTAGACTATTAACAGTATTTTGGCATACCTCAGGAAAACTGGATGTGTGTGTTTTGTATGTTCGCATATTTTCGTCCACATTTTCGGACGCACGTACATGAACACTACACTAGACAACACAGCAATTTTCACATTGAACACACTAGAACTATTAACAGACAATTAACTAAATTAACATTAATGATAAACATAATTAAATGTTAAACATATGTAAATTAGGTTTTGTAAAATATTGTTGATCATATGTAAAATATGTCAATAATCACACATAAATTCACTAATTAAACTGTTATCAACACATAGCACAAAAACACAAAAAAGTAAGCATAATCGAATGCATTATGTTATGTTGGGTTGCATTTGTATGCAATTATGTTTACTTATCTATGATCGTATATCGAATGATAAAAAGCCGCGCATAGCGCCATAGATAAATAAACATAAGTCGTGCAAACAGCCCACAGCGCACCACAGCGTACGAGATTCGATAGTCGTAGACATAGATAAGTAAACATAAGTAGACGCCGTAGACGCACCAAGGCAAAAGAGACAGTTCCGTGTGGTTCCGTGTTGCCGCGCTCGAGTTCTAGTCGACGGCAGTGCCACCATCGGCGCCAAATTTAAAATAACACAAAGCGCAAATTCAAATCGACAAATCAGTCAAGTGAATGCCGATATCACTACTGCTTCAACATCGTAAAGGTGCCGTCCACACCTAACGAACGATTATGAACGAACATAAATGAACGTACCAGAACGAACGGCAACAGCATAGTGTGGACGCCACAACGATCACGAACGAACATAAACAAACATGGCGAGCAATGTTCCGCAACTTGTCGGTACATCAAAGGGAATTGTTCGTTCATGTTTGAACTCGTATGTGCAGTGTGGACGCTACCACGAATGTTGACAAACATTTTTCTTTTTTTATGTTAAAATGTGCATTAATGTATTAATTTATGTTGTGTTTATTATAAGATATTGCTGTTATTGACAAATTTTGTAAATTTGATGACTTTAAATAATTTTGCTCTTTCCCGCCACTTTAAATAATAAATCTGACGTTTCACGGTACATCCTCGAACAAAAAGATTCAAGCCCTCAATGCTTTGAGGCATTTATTTGGAATTTTTTGCGTTCGTTCGTGTTCCTGTTCGTTCTTCTTTGTATTTTCCTGTTCGACATGTTCGTTCGTGTTCGCTCGTTAGGTGTGGACGCACCTTCCTTAACATCAACACATTGAACATTCGCTGCTCGCAGCGGGGATCAAACTCGGGATCCTAGACAATATTAGAATACCCCGTATTCATATAGACGCTTCTCTCGCCCGATTTTTACGTTCAGAAGGAATACTTAAAGGGTCCTCCGCTCGACGTGGTGGCGCTGCTTTTGGCACTCAAATTAATGGCGCAAAATTTAAAATGAAAATTAATAAATTTTAATACACGGGTATTTGAAACTAAATTCGGTATTACAATCCTATTATGTTTTGTAATGATACAATAATAACAACAATATACTAGATAATATTATATTATAATAAATATACAATCAAATCAAAATATAAATCAACAAATACACTGCAATACACCGGTTTATATATAATAGATATCACATCTAATCTACTGGAATAACTTCTACACTTTTTTCTACTTATTAATATAAATATTCAGTGAAATTTAGTGAATAATGCATTATAGTGTTAGTTCATTACATCGTCTGTCATTCTTAACTCTCATTAACTAATAATCATCCCGTGCAAAATTTGACATTTTTAAGCAATTCACTTTTTCCCAAGTACAGTGCTGGATTTACAGTAGGGGCAATCGGGGCTACTGCCCAGGGCGGCAAATTTTCGGGGGCGGCAAAATTTGGATAGTGAGAAAAAAATTCTATACGACATAATCAACTTTTTTAACAACATTTTTTATTTAAAGAAATCTAATTAACAAAACATAATACGATTGCAATGCAAAATTTGGGTTGAAATAAACGTTAACTAAAAATTATTATTTTGCCTTGCCTCCCTCTCCGAACGTAAATTATCAAATTGGTTAATAAGTTATCAAATTTGGCAGGTTGGCTAATATAAAGATCCGTAAACAAGCTGAAAGTTTAAGAAAAATATGTTCTTCAGTTCTCCAGCCCTCTTAAAATATACGTATTTGTGCACTTCTAAGCTTATAGCGTCGAAAAAAAAACTATTGACTCATGGCATTGTGCCTTAAGACAAGTTACTGAAACATCCCGTACTGAAAATTACATTTTATAAAGAGCTTTAAATTTTATTGAAAAATGAAAAAAAAAACGGCTAAAACACATTTTTTGTATTTCGAAATTTTTCGAAAACTATGAACTCTTTGCAAAGCAATCGCGCTGCGTAGCTGTTTCAGAGAAAAAGTATCGAAACTCAATTACCATTTTTCGTAATTGCCTGTACCAAAAGCTAATCAGCACGTCTCCCCATCAATACAAATCTAATATTTTTTAATTATTCAAGTCGATTTCGAGAACACGGATCAACCGATTTGTGATTCAATTCCTATTGATAAGGAGACGTGCTGATTAGTTAGTGGCCAAGGCAGGTCCAACTGTTTTGAAGATACGGGTCAAAATGCCAAAAATGATAATTCAGTTTTTGAGAAAAAAGCGTCCAATAACATTCGAAAAAATTTACAGAATAAATAACTGCTTAAATTTGTGGGGGGCAGGATTAGCGGTTTCGATGATCTAATAAAAAAATTAGAAAAAGAAACATTTGGCGGACAGAAGTGTTCATAAGACATATGCACATTAAATTATTTTAACATATTAAATAATTAAAATATTTTAAAGATATTATAATAACAAGTATAAATTTTGTTTACATTTATATAAGTTCTGTAACATTGTTTATCAATTAGACTGCGACGCGGCGCTTACGCGCTTCTATATTTTGTCCCACGCAGCTGAAGCAGCGCGATTGCTTTAAAAAAAAGTTCGAAAATTCGTAAAATTTCAGGGATGGGGCGGCATTTTTGTCAGTGCCCCTGGGCGCCAAATTTCTAAATCCGGCCCTGCCCAAGTATATTCAGATCCGCGTGAAGTGGTAATCCAATTTTAAACAGCTGGAACAGCTTTCTATTTGTGTATTATGTCTTTCTTGTAGAAGCGTATATTTGATTTCTTCCACAATTTCCCAGAACTGATCTCTTTCCTTAAAGTGTATTATTTTTAGACTAATATGTCAATGCACTACGTAGTAATGTAGTTTTCCTCCATAGTTAAAGTTTTCCTCCATAGGAGTTTGAAGCTGTTCTATTCATATTGTCAAAGGACAAACACAAACGAGGAAAAATCGCCATTTTGTAAACTTATGCAAAAATAACACTGACGTTTCTTAGTAACCAACATAAAACATTTGAAAATACTTTTTTATCGGCTCACTAGCGCCAAATCTGCGACTACAAATGGACCCCTAAGTATTCCTTCTGAACGAGGATTTTGTTCTAAGTGAAAAGGCCCTGCTCGGGATCTTTAATTCGGGTCATACTCCTAGACAATATAATAATGATCATACTCTTCTTTTAAATATGATTCAGATTCTGTAAGCTCTTGTAAGTGAGCACAGCGAGTACATGTTTATTATTATTATTATTATTATTATTATTTAAAAAAGATAGATTTTATTCTGTTAAAATTATGACAAGATAATTATAGGTTTTATAAATGTTATAGAAAAATAATGGTCTATATTAACATAAAAGGAATTAGAATATTTTTACTTAAATTATACTATACTATAGTTAATTTTAGTTCAACCACAAAAATGCTTTTCACGCAATGACAAACTTGTCGGATTTTTCAAATACTTCATAGGAAAAGGAGAATTCGTTAAAGAATAAGAAATGGATAAAAACCTGTTCGTTAATATAACCGCCATACTAGTGCTCCAATTATGCATAGTTAGTAGTTATCAATCGTGCACACAAAAAAGAGCAATCATGATGTTTATTAAACAATGAAAATGAGTAAAAAATAGTGGTGAAAAGGCACTGAGAAATCCGTTGCCCAGACCATTTGAGGTAAAAGAACAGCCAGGAATCAACAAAAAGTATAAGATTTTAATTAACATTCAAATAAATTACTAGGTGATTTTGTCGTTTTTTGCAGTTTGACTTTCAATTTTGAGTTAAAATTCGTGTTCAATGGTAAAAAATAAATTGGAAAACATATGTCTCCGTTACAGACAACTTTTTTGCGAACTTGTTACTATATCACATACAGGTTTTAGATTACCGGTTGTAATCTCAATTTTGAATTGAGATGTTTTTTCCATAATGAAATAATTTTATTCTTGATTATGGAGCCTCTCTTGATGATTACATATATATATATATATATATATATATATATATATATTATATACTAGCTGACCCGGCAAACGTTATTTTGCTAAGTAAGGTATATTCTAAACAATTTCTAGAGAATAAAAAATATTAATATTTTAAGTGTATAAGGATGTGTTGTTTCAATGTTATATACAATGACATATTATAAAAACAATAAACCCCATTAGTTTGTCTATATTTTGAAAACTGGAAGTTTTCTATAGAAAACATGGTATCATAGATAAGTAAACATGGTATAATCCAATCCAAGTCTTTCTTGATCCTTCGACTTATTGATTACGTTTCAAGTTTTTCAGATTCTTTTTGGATTCTGGATTTTGTGTATAATTATAAAAAATACTATTGAGCTTATACAAAATTTTCAAATATCTGCGAGGAGAGATAGAAAGAAAATGAATAAAGTTTATATAGTTCTTATAAATATTAGACAATTTTACAATTATTTATAAAAATCTATTTGAAAACATTTATTATTCCTCGATCATTTCGTTACTGTACGGAAAGTTCCAGCAATTTGCCTTCAGGTACGATGATATACTCCACTAGTTTACTTTTTTTTATTGAATCCCCGAAACCGCTGGACCTGTCCTCCCAAAAATTTCAGTTCTTCCTTGTGTTCAAATCAATTTCAATCGTTCAAATCGGACTCTTCGTTCTCTTAAAAACTGAATTGCAGAGAGGACCAATTTTGGACCTTTTTGCCGCGTATCTTCGAACGGCTGGGCCTGCCATTGCTATAAAAACTAATCAGCACGCCTCTCATTAATACGAATCCATTGTTTTTTGATTTATTCAAATCGGTTGAACCGTGTTCCCGAAACCGTCGATAAAAATTTGTATCCGCGCGCGCACACACACATCAATTTTTTCTAAGGTATGCCAAAATGTTTAAAAACCTTTGAAACGTGAAGATATATAGAAATTTCTATTTCCGATTTTATTGCGAGATTACTGTAACTAAATATAAATTTCATCTTAATAATAATAATTATTATTAACCTTTTAATGCAATTATTTCACTAGTCCATCTAACATCATAAACTGGAGAACTTCAGCCAGAATTAAAATTAAAATCTGAATTATTTTAGATATAAAAATAAAAATGAAAAAAAAATTGAAACAATTTTTTTTCCATAAGCATTTATTTCGTTAAAGCAAGCAGAAAGTTTTTTGAATCTTTAAATCATTCAAATCGAACGCTTACTTCTCTTAAAAATTGCCATTTTTTGTACATTTAGCTCTGTATCTTCGAAATGACTGGACCTTCTTTTGCCAAAAACTAATCACCTCCCACTAAGCCAAAATCCGTAATATTTATAAGAGCTCTTCTCCCAATCATTACAAATTGAATGTTTTTAGATCAAAAACTCGATTTCTATTTTCTGCACTCTTTGCTTCGTATCTCCTTAACTCTATATCAATAGGAATCGAATGTTTTTTGAACTCAGTTGAATTCAAATCGGTTGATCCGTGCGCCCGAAAACGTGGACGAAAAAATGTGGACATACAAAAAACACACACACATATTCATTTTTTCTTAAGTTCTGAGCCAAAATGTTCAGAAAGCTCTAAAACGTGAAGATATGAAAAAATTTTCATTTTCGATTTTCATCCTATTACTATAACTACCCTACGGGAAGTTAATAAATATGGAATATATAAGGTTGTCAAATATCCCCCTTCCGCCTTTTTGTATTATAAACCAAGAGCAAAAAAGCGGAAGGGAGATATTTGACAACCTAATATTAATAACATCTAAAATAAATTATTTAACAATTTATTAATTACAAATAAGCCTTAATACACACCTGCCTCGAAGTTATTGTATTCGAGCATATTCTTTCTATTGGATGCATTTGAAAGTTGCCAAACCTTGATCCAATTGTCTTTTTTTCCAATGTAGATTATATTTGTGTAGAAATCATCGGTCGGACGCGGTCAGCCGATTGACAACAGTTGACGACGGTTCATCATTGTATATAGATCAAAAAGATCATAACTTTCGATTATACTACTTCCTTCGTGTTTCGGATTTGAATTTGTCTAAATATTACGTAAGTATATAATAACTTTGTCATACGTAGCGGTGAAGCTCAATGAGCAAGTTGTTTCTCGTACGTTATTCATCGTAATTTACTGTATTTTATTTTCAAACACTTTTCAACATGTCTGGGGAACCTCAAAGTAAAAAAACGAAAATGTCCAACTGTTTGGAAAAACTGAAAACTTTTACAACAGTCGTTGCTGATACCGGCGATTTCGAAGGTAACCTAACTTTTAAATTGCTTAATGAATTATTTCAATTAAATGTAATATTTCTATTTAAGCAATGAAAAAATATAAGCCGACTGATGCAACCACAAATCCTTCTTTAATTTTGTCAGCGGCTACTATGGAACAATATAAACCACTTGTTGATAAGGCTATAAAATATGGAAAGAAAGTTGGAGGGTACGTTGGAATAATTTAGTCAAGGTCATTGATTTAAGATTCATCTGTTCTCATCAATTTCAGAAGTTTACAAAATCAATTGGAAGAAACTGCAGATATGCTGTGTGTTTTATTCGGTTGTGAGATATTGAAAATCATACCTGGAAGGGTCTCGACAGAAGTAGATGCTAGGTAACCTTCATGTAACCTTCAGTTAAATTATTCTATGATAACATTTTTAATTAAATCCATCTTATTTTTATTAGAAGTTATAATTTAATGATGCCAAAGTAAATAAAAATAAGTTCAAATTTTACATAGAATACTAACTACATAGTTTGAAGAGTCTTTCGTATTGTGAAGTTTCCTACTTTTGTTTCCTACTTATTTAAGTATGTTTACACAAAGTAACAATTCATAATATATTTATCAAACTTGTATTTAATCCTCTTTTTACGTATTTTTGGCATTATATTTTTTGACTGACTTTTAATTATATTGTGAAAAGATTTTGTATGGAATTCGTTTGATGGTATGTTGTCCAAAAAATTAAGTATCCAAAATTGTACAAAAATTTATGATTGAAAAACATTCATACAAACTACACCTAAGTCTGTTTTTACATGGTCTTTTTGTACACGGTTTTGATATAACACGGATTGAGAATTGAATATTTTTAATTTTTTTACACGATTTTATTCCATTTAGCACGATTTGAAATTTTATGTACTTAAATTTTTTTTGTCAAATTAAATTTTTGCGAAGTATATTGATATCACAAAAAAGTATTTATGAAAGAAAAAAGTCTGAAACCATCGATAGTATCGATAGTTTGCGAACACTGGCTTAAAGATTTAAGTGAATTCTCCTTTAGCGCGTACAAACAATTTTTACTGGTGCTTTAAAGCAAATGTGAATAGCATTAATTTAATTCTTGTTCTTGAAAATTCTTGTTTTTCACCAATTTTAATAGGTTTTAGAGATTAGGAACAAATCACCCATTTTTGTATAAGATCAATGTCTTTTTTTACACGTTTTTTTTTTTACACGGCTTCTTCTGGAACCAATCTCCGTGTAAAAACAGACTTAGGTGTACATTAAAAATATGTAAAGTCATTGGCACGAAAAGGCTGAATGTATAGCCGCATCATTGAATGTGCTTTACAAATAGAATGCAAACAATTTTGAAATATTTATCAAATATCTTGGAGGCAAAGGAAAGTTAATAACAAATATACCATATATTCATATGAAATACTTGATGCCCTTACTGGAGACTTCTACAGACTAAAACTATATTTGTATATGTAGATTATCATTCAACAAAGATGCTAGTATTGCGAAGGCTTTGAAACTAATTCAATTGTATGAAGATCATGGAATTTCCAAAGATAGAGTTCTCATCAAGCTTGCTTCAACTTGGGAAGGAATACAAGCTGCAAAGTATGTAATTTTGCACAGAAATTTTAGAAAATATTTCTTACACTGTTTTTATTATACAGGGTATTGGAAGAAGAGCATGGTGTCCATTGCAATCTTACTTTATTGTTTTCGTTTTGTCAAGCTGTAGCTTGTGCAGAAGCTGGAGTTACTTTGATTTCGCCATTTGTGGGAAGAATTTTGGACTGGTATTTATTTAAAAGCTGAGTTATATAAAAAAATTATCAAATAATTTTCTAAGAATAATTATAGGTATGTAGCAAACACTGATAAAAAGACTTTTGCTCCAAATGAAGATCCAGGAGTTATCTCAGTCACTAAAATCTACAACTATTATAAAAAATTTGGTTTCAAAACAGTTGTTATGGGAGCATCTTTCCGCAACACTGGTATGCAATTTAATTTTATGTAACAGAAACTGTTCAACTACTCAAACTGTTTTTTTTCCTGTTCAGGTGAAATTAAAGCCCTTGCTGGATGTGACTTGTTAACAATTAGTCCAAAGTTGTTGGGTGAATTAGAAATTTCAACTGAGAATTTGCCGAAGGTATTAGGACTTTGGTCAATAAAAAAATATATTATAATTGATTAAATGTACTACATTGTGATCAATACTGTCAATTAGCAAATATTTAAACATTGAATATTTTTCAGATGTTAAGTCTAGAATCTGCTAAAGCATCTCAATTAGAAAAAATTAAAATGGACGAAAGCACATTCAGATGGATGCTTAACGAGGATACTATGGCAACTGACAAGCTTTCTGAAGGCATCCGGAAGTTTGCTGTTGACCAACGAAAGTTAGAAGATCTGCTTAAAACATACTTTAATTGAAATATTTTTGTAATTTTGTATAACTCATTTTTGTATATTTCTTTAAAATAAATGTTAACAATACAATAATTTTTTTTGTTTCATAAGTACAAAATATATTACATAATACTATCAGATTAGGTGATTTCAGATCTAAAATAAATAATTTTTTAAATACAATTTCATACCTTGGAGTTACTGTTGGTAACCTTATGTGAATTATCAGACTTGGCATTATAACCGTACATAAATATTGAACAGATCACGAAAAACACTCCTGCAGTGAATTGCATCGTCAAATTAAAATCAAATATGTATATAGATACAACACAAGATATTATTATAGCCAAAGATGTGGCAAATCCTTTCAAGATGTTATCTGCGTATTTCACTACCATTGCCACAATAAGCCCACCACAAGCTTGTAGCAAAACAAGATACCATATAAAGAAATCATATCCATAAAAAAATCCTTTGTCAAAAATGATTTTGTGATCTGATAAAAACGAGGTAATGAACCCAAATGGTAATGACAACAAGCTCAACTGAATATTTCTCATCCAAACAGATATATCGGAGCCTTTCAAAATTTTTTCAAAATATATCCCCGCAAATCCAGACAAAAAGCAAGCAGCAAATGCTGCACTAAAACCTATTAAACGGTTTTGACTAAAACCAGTTTGAAGAGTCGCAGGTGTATCTGATTTTGCAAGCTGAACTAAAACCACACCTATAACAAGGACTACAAGAGCAGCCCACTGGATAGATAACAACTTCTTTTTTAATATAAATACTGCAAACATGGCAGTGGTCAAAATTTTGAGTTGATATGTGACCTAAAATGGTAAATAAATAAACTGCAAATATAGCTGAAAATTTAAATTATTTCAATTTTCTGAGAAATACTTTCAAACCTGATAAGTTGCTGCATCTAAATGTGAAGCGCTAACGTAAAGCAAATTGTTCTGTATAATATACACCAGGGATGGTACACAAACTTTTAATGTGTCAAATGGTTGTTTAACAATTGTACTGTATAGAGCGTTTGACCATTTTTCCAAAGACTTTTCTTCTGAATACAAAATACACAAACATATAATGAGCTTCATTACCTCTGACATGACAACAGCTGCAAAAGTACACAAATTAGTTATTTAAAATCTTATGAATATATGTATTCGCATTACCTGTCGATGATAAAAACATGTCTCCATCCCTAGTTCTCGCATAGCGCATACTGAGTCCCAAAATTGCATTTTGGAGAGTTAAAGTAATTAAACTAGCATATTTCAACGCCTGAGTATTTTCTACAATACAAAATTATTTAATAAAATATTTTATTGAAGTATGAGTTTTAGATAAAATGGTTAATTACTTTGTTTCATTATGAACTGATATGTTTATGTTAACCTCAATATGTTGACGATATTAGATTAATGTTTACCGTTTTCTAACAGTCATTATTTTGTGATTAGTTCAATTTTAATGAGTCAAGAGTATTAAATAAATGAATAATATAACAATTATAAACAAAAGATAGATTCGGCATGTCTCGTAAAGATCACTTGCTGATTTGGCATTTTGACGTACGCTAAACATTTGAAACGTGACATTTGACACTTGCCCTACTCTTCAATATTTTTATTTAGTACTCAATTAAATATTGTTTAACCGCGAATTTCAAATATGCAACGTTTCAATACCATACGTATAACGTAGGGTTATTTTAACGGGCTACATTTTTGTTAGCCAAACATAAATATAGAATTATAGATTGCGTACAATAAAACATAATAATGTATTTGCAGATTTATTATAGTAGAAAAATTGTTTATTAATATTTTTTTATTCAACATAGTGAATAACATTTACAGCAACAAATAAACATAAATGCCTTTTGCCTTTCGATGTTTACGATTACGGAGTCATAGCAACAGTTGTTTTGACAACAATGCTATACATGTAAACAGACTAATTTGGTGAAACGATTTTGAAATCAGTAGAAAATTTTTATTAATACCAAAATGAAGCCAACATTTAATTTTTTGATTAACCACAAGATGTTACCAGGTCGTATTACTATCGGAAAATACGACGGTAAAAATGCTTGTTTGACTGCAGCCACAATAGCGGACAAGGTACCAATGCAATTGCAAATTATTTTAGATATTCAATAGATATTTTTCTATATAATATTTGAACAGCAGAATTAGAAGATCCTATAAGCTATTGTGATGATTTGACTTAATTAACTACGTCGGTTTTATAGACGGCAACACGAACAGTTTTCCTATCTCTATGTGTGAATTTTCTTATTACAATTTCTGTAATAAACTAGTGGGGTGCATGGCATCGTGCCTTAAGGCAAATTGCTGGAACTTCCCGAAACGTGATTAAAAATCTTCGTGCGGAACCCAAAAAAAAAAAAAATACAAAAAATGTGCACACATTATTAAAATTTCTATAAAATATCTGATAATTTGATGCACATATGTCCAATAAACATTTTTGACCACCAAATGATTTTTTTTTAACTTATTTTTATTGAGAGTCCATAACCGCTGGACCTGCCTTCCCAAAAACTAATTAGCACGTCTTCTTATCAATACGAATCGAATGTTTTTTGAATTATTCAAATCGGTTGATCAGTGTTCCCGAAATCGTCGACGAAAATTTGTATCCGCACATGCACACACACACACACACACACCAACATATACATCCATTTTTTTTAATTATAAGGTATGCCTTACCATGCCAAAATATTCAGAAACCTTAAATATGCAAAGATATTGCGATTACTTTTTAATTTTTTTTATTGATATTAATTTTTTATTGATATTGTAATGCCGGACAAGGGCTATTTGCACTCGTAAGCATATTGATATCTATATATGCAAGTAAAAACCGAGGTCACTACTGCTTGAAAAATTTGATAGATGTTAAATATATTAGGTAGGGCGGGGCACAAAGACACAATTTGTCTTTGAGCAATTATATTGTACTCCCAGATAAATCATCATTGTAAAAAATTGTTTTTTTTTCGCTATTTCTTAAAAGTTTGTAAACTGGTCCATTTACCCCATAAGCGGGGCGCAAAAACATTTCCAATATCTTATTAACTTCCCGTAGGGTAAGTTATAGTAAAGGACCGAAAATCGAAAATGATCATTTTTGCATATCTTCACTTTTCAGAGGTTTCTAAACATTTTGGCATACTACAGAAAAATGGATGTGTGTGTGTGTGTTTTGTATGTCCGCATTTTTCGTTCATGTTTTCGGGCGCAAGAATCAACCGATTTGAATGATTCAAAAAACATTCCATTCCTATTGATAGGAAGATGTGCTGATTAGCTTTTGGCAAAGGCAAGTCCAGCCATTTCGAAGGTACAGAGGTGAATGTACAAAATATGGCAGTTTTTGAGAGAACTACGCATCCGATTTGAATGATTTAAAAAAAATTCTGCTTGTTATAACAAAATAATTGCTTTTGGAAAAAACTTTTTGTTGCAATTTTTTTTTGTATATCGAAAATAATTCATATTTTAAATTCAATTCTGGCTAAAGTTTTATAGCTCACTTATGTACTTTAAGTAAATAATTTTAACTTTGTAATTCAGTTTATATAATTCATTTCATTACGTTGCGGGAAGCAATTTGCTTCAAGGCACGATGCCACACACCACTAGTTTTTAATTTTAAAGTTATTTAACGATATAATAGTTCATTAACCAATGCAAAATTCAAATTTTATGGGGACATTTTTTACAGAGATAACGCTGTTACTTTGTTATAGTAATTAGTCAGAAATATTCATAAGCATAGTTAGAATAACTTATCTAACTTATTTCTTATAAAATTGCTTTTGTTGTTGTTTGAATCAAGGTGATGGCTGGTTATATATTTTTTACTCTTTACTTTCAAATATTGATGATTTTTTTTAACTTTACTTGTTTTTGAGAAATCGGTGGTGGACCTTTGTACCCGCAAATCTTCGAGCCTCGCTATACCTTATTATTAATGCCTTTATATATTGTAACACATCTATGAAAACGTAATCAATGGAATATGAATAAATCAACATAGCACTCCGTCGATTGAATAATCACATACCTCCCGAACACGAGATGCTCTTAAATTTAATTAACATCTTAAATAATATAAAACCATTAACATTATCACTCGGAATAAACTCACATTTTACCAAAAACTGAGAATATGTGTTATCAATTTTTGTGTTTTTGAGTATTTGCTTTTTTACATATGCATTAAAGAATTAGAAATGTTCATAATCTAATCATCAGCACGCTTTTTTTAACTGATAAAAATGATTGCGCATACTACTGAGCTATAAATGTTTTAGAATGGGTAACACCTTCTAGATAACAAGGTAATTATTCATTTAAAAGATTTAAAATATTATTTGTAAGGCATTTATTTATTATGGAGTTTCTACCATTGCTGGAATTCTTAACAATGATTTTATTAATTGTCAGACTAAGGCGTATAAAATATTATATATAAATATACAAATTGTTATTTATTGGATTTATTGTTCGGAAAAGAAACATATCAATTTATTGAAAAAATCCAGGACTTGCCTATTATATATATATATATATATATATATATATATATATATATATATATATATTTGAAATTCACATAGCTAATACAATTTTTCTATGAATACAAATCTGATTATAAGCATACTCCCTAAAATGCAACAAAAATTCTATAAAATCTGAAATATAGAGCAAAAATATACACTTTTTATGTAAATTTTGTAAGTAAGGTAAATATAGCTTGAGCTTCGATTTCTAATTATATGATGAAAACTTCTAATTATATGATATATGTATATATATCTTATATATAAAATTCTCGTGTCGCGAAATTCTCATGAAATTTTGTGTGCATATTGGGTAGGTCAGAGAATCGGACGACATTAATTTTTCGTCCCCCTAAATGTTAAGTGCAATCTACCACTTTCTTTTTTTAATTTTTTTTTGTCATTTTTCTTTGTTTTTTTTTTTTTTAATGAGGCATTAAGAATACATACAACCCCCAAAATGTTTACTTTATTATCACCAACTTCTATTTTTTTATAACTATTTTAATAATTCAATAATTTTTTAACCCGCGTTCAGTCATTGAATATTTTTGACATAATTATAATTAGGATTTTTAAGCTTCAGGAAAAATCTTAAATCTTACTTTGCGTTAGTATTTACTATTATCAAGGGTTGTCCAACTCTTATACTTTCTTTAATTTCCGGGTCAATTTTCTTTATTTTATTTAGTGTTATGTATATATACAAAGCTATCTCCGTCAATTCCCAGGAAATGCCACATATCAATTTAATTTAAAAATGAATAATGGGTTTTGCTTCATAAATCAAAACTAGTAACATGCATGGCATCGTACCTTAAGGCAAATTGCTGGAACTTCCCGTACCAAAAATTATAATTTTTTTAAAAAGATTAACATTGTTGAAAAAAATTTACTTCGAAAAAAATAGATTTTTGAGAAACTATAAATTTGACAAAAAATTTTGAACTTTTTTTCAAAGCAATCGCACTGCTTTAACTGCACAGAGACGAAATATAAAAGTGCGTATGCGCCGCGCCGCCGTCTAACGGATAAACTTTGGTACGGAACCCATAGGAATGTAAACAAAATTTATACTTATTGTTAAAATCTATAAAATATCTGATAATTTGATGTGCATATGTTGAACGATCATTTTTGACCGTCAAATGGCATTTCTTTTTACTTTTTTTACTAGATCTCCGAAACCGCTAAACCTGCCTTTATGAAAATATGATCAATTCTTTATCTTGTCCGTAAAAGTAAAATGTTTTTTGAATTATTGAAATCGGATGCTCCGTTCTCTTAAAAACCGAGTTACCATTTTTGGCACTTTTTGCCCCGTATCTTTGGAACGGCGAGACCTGCCTTTGGCAAAAATTAATCAGCACGTCTCCTTATCAATACAAATCGAATGTTTTTTGAATTATTCAAATCGGTTGATCGGCGTTCCTGAAATCGTCGACGAAAATTTGTATCCGCACACACACACGCACACACACACACACATACATACATACACACACATACATCAATTTTTTCTAAGGTATGCTAAAATATTCAGAAATCTCTCAAACGTAAAGATATATAAAAATTTTCATTTTCGATTTTTTTGCGATTACTATAACTTGCCCTACGGGAAGTTAAAATATTACTGAATTAATGAGAAGCGCGGTAATATTATATCAAAATCTAGAAACTTTAAATGTTGAAAATAAATTTAAATAAAATCAGCTTCAGATTAAGTTGGCACTTGCAAAGACTATTAATAGTAATTTTTTTCATATCAACACCAACTCTAATCAATACAAATAAAATATATGTCTAATGTAATATACATTTTTATCATAAATCAACGTAAACTACAATTAATTTCATAATAAAATATATAGTGTCTCCCGTGACACAGTTTACACATGTGGGCACACGTAAATTGTGTCACAGGAGACACTATATATGTGGGCCACATCTTATAACTATGTATATATTTCATTCGATATTCCTTAATGAATCTGTAATATAATTCTTATTTGTTGCAACTAGCGCAAAGGTGTTGTTGCAACTAACCCCAAGTGTGATTTTTTTTTTACATAAATCAAGATAATCATAAAATTTAGCAATCATAAAAATTGTTACACATTAAAATTTATATATATATATATATATATATATATATATACAGTGCTGGATTTACCGTAGGGGCAATCGGGGCTACTGCCCAGGGCGGCAAATTTTGGGGGGCGGCAAAATTTGGACAGTGAGAAAAAAATTCTATACAATATAAGAAATTTTTTTTAACAACATTTTTTATTTCAAGAAATATAATTAACAAAACATAATACGATTGCAATGCAAAATTTGGGTTGAAATAAACGATAACTAAAATTTATTATTTTGCCTTGCCATTATCAAATTGGTTAATAAGTTATCAAGTTTGGCAATTTGGCTAATATAAAGATCCGTAAACAAGCTGAAAGTTCAGGAAATATATGTTCTTCAGTTCTCGAGCCCTCTTAAAATGACGTATTTGTGCACTTGAAAGTGCTTATAGTGTCAAAACAAAAATTTAAACTAGTGACTCATGGCATTGTGCCTTAAGACAAATTACTGAAACATCCTGTACTGAAAATTACATTTTATAAAGAGCTTTAACATTTTATAGAAAAATGAAAAAAAAAAAGCTTCTAAAACACATTTTTTGTATTTTGAAATTTTTCGAAAATTATGAACTTTTTGCAAAGCAATCGCGCTGCGTAGCTATTTCAGAGGAGAAATATCGAAACTCAATTACCATTTTCCGTAACTGCCTGTACCAAAAGCTAATCAGCGCACGCTCCCCATCAATACAAATCTAAAATTTTTTAATTATTCAAGTCGATTTTGAGAACACGAATCAACCGATTTATGATTCAATTCCTATTGATAATGAGACATGCTAATTAGTTATTGGTCAAGGCAGGTCTAACTGTTTTGAAGATACGGGCCAAAATGTCAAAAATGATAATTTAGTTTTTGAGAAAAAAGCGTCCAATAACAGTAAAAAAAATTACAGAATAAATAACTGCTTAAATTTGTGGGAGGCAGGTTTAGCGGTTTCGATGATCCAATAAAGAAAGAAACATTTGGCGAACAAAAGTGATCATAAGACATATGCACATTAAATTATCAGATATTTTAAAGATATTATAATAATAAGTATAAATTTTGTTTATATTTATATAAGTTCTGTAACATTGTTTATCCGTTAAATTGCGACGCGGCGCTCTCGCGCTTCTATATTTTGTCCCTCGCAGCTGAAGCAGCGCGATTGCTTTAAAAAAAAATTCGAAAGTTCATAAAATTTCAGGGATGGGGCGGCATTTTTGTCAGTGCCCCGGGGCGCCAAATTTCTAAATCCGGCCCTGTATATATATATATATATATATATATCTTTTCAGGTGCTTATTCACAGTCCTCATAGAAGAACCGGCCTTCCGACTGGACGAATAACTTGGTCTGAGACGAATGCGGAAGTGGCCACGCTGGCGTTGAATCAGCCGGTGACGGCATTGGTGGCGGGCAAGCTCATTGAAAACGACGACAAAGACATCTTGGTCATCGGATCGCCAACTCATATTTTAGGTTAGCAGCCAATAAACGCCGAAACTAGGCGTAAGTTGCATATTTCCCAATAACACAGGTACTTTCCAATATCAAGAATTATTTAGTGGATCAATAAAAATTAATATCAAGTGAATATTTGCAAGTTGATATCAAGCAAATCGCGAATTATGAAATTCAAAAATTCTGAATTGGACGAGAACAAAAATATTTTTTCCGTGATTTCAAATTGATATACTTCGATAGAATTTAGAACTTGATACAGTTTGAGCATGGGAGTTGTTCAACAAAACATGATTAATCCATTTCTGCAATATCATGAATAGACAGGAAAAAACAACAATTACATTAATAAATGGTAAATTTATTTTTAATATTCGAAAAACGTGAAAGCCACAGTGCTGGAACGAATTAATGGCTTTTCAATCTATTTATATAAAAAAAAATACTTTGAGATACGAGCGATTCGACATACGAGCATCATTAAACTCGTATGTCGGGGTACCACTGTAGTGGGGTAGCTTCAACTATTAAATACAAGGGAATGGCTTGGGTAATATTCACATTTTATCAATTTTCAATATTTTGTAATTTTATTTCGTTAATATTCTGTTCATTATTCACACTTACATTTTTGTATTTAGGTTTAATTTATTATATTAATTATAAAACTTAAATAAAATTTTAATTAACTAAAAAAACATCATTTCACGTTTCCAAATGATTCATGTTCAGAAAAGATTTGTAGAAATCAAAAATCAAACTAGTGGGGCGCATGGCATCGTGCCTTAAGGCAAATTGCTGGAACTTCCCGTACCAAAAATTATTTTTTTTTAAAAGATTACCATTTCTTGAAAAAAGACTTTTTGAAGAAAAATTTATTTTGAAATATTTTGGAACTTCTGAACTTTTTTCTGCATAGAGACGAAATATAGAAGCGCGTAAGCGCCGCGTCGCCGTCTAACGGATAAACACTAGTACAGAACCCATAGGAGTGTAAACAAAATTTATACTTATTGTTAAAATCTCTATAAAATATCTAATAATTTGATGTGCATATGTCTAATGATCATTTTTGACCGCCAAATGTCATTTTTTTTTTACTTTTTTCACTAGATCTCCGAAACCGCTAGACCTAACTTCATGAAAATTTGATCAGTTCTTCATCTTGTTAATACAAGTAAAATGTTTTATGAATTATTCAAATCGAACGCTTCGTTCTCTTAAAAACTGAGTTACCGTATTTGGCACTTTTTGCCCCATTTCTTCCGAACGGCTAGACCTGCCTTCGCCAAAAACTAATCAGCACGTTTCCTTACCTATACGAATCAAATGTTCCGAACATACACACATACACGCACACCCACACACACATACACACACACATCCATTTTTTCTAAGGTATGCCAAAAGGTTCAGAAGGTTGTGAAATGTAATGATGTATAAAAATTTTCATTTTCAATTTTTTTGCGATTACTATAACTTGCTCTATGGGAAGTTAATTAATTATTAATTACAAAGAAATGGCTCAATCTATCTATTCTAATAAACTTTGTATTAAATTAGATGTTAGGGCTAGTTCCATACAGAATAGGTCTCACAGTGGTATTTTTTTATTTATTTATTTGCAATAGTATTTAGACAATTTATACAATAACTATTCGTTACGAAGTAATATTAAACTATTATTGTTCCTTAGCCTACCACGTTGAGAATAATACCGACGTCTTTTTCCAAGAGATTCCCGAAGGATCTTCTTCAATCATAATTGGATACTTGGGGAGTATAAATACTCCCTTGGCAATAGTTGGAGGTGCTTATGCAGTTAGAGGTTTTGATGCAACAGGCAAGGAGCATTTTTGGTTTCTTCCTGGAGGAAATGTAAAGGCTCTTGAATTACTGGATACAGATGATGACGGATTAAACGAAGTAAGTAACCAACTAGAAACCTTCAAATAATGATTTAATATGTGACCTATAATTTAATTACCACTAAAATTAATTTGAATAAATATGCGTTTTACAAACGAAACTTTCAAGAATAAAATGTCTTATCCCTTTCTCTACGAGCGTCGCCTATAGGCGTCCACGGATTTTTCTAAAAGCAATATTTGTCCAGTATCTATTTCTTTTGTCCCGGACTGTCCCGTTTTTTTTCGAAAATTAATAGATAATTTAACAGAAATTATGAAAACAAACAAGTGCTATTATGAAGAAAATTAAATAAAAAAATTATACAAGGCTCAAAAGCAGAACAAAAACACAATTTACCCGTAAGGTAAGTTATAGTAATCGCAAAAAATCGAAAATGCAATTTTTTTATGTCTACGTTTCAGAGGTTTCTGAACATTTTGGCATACCTTAGAAAAAATGGATGTATGTGTGTGTATGTATGTGCAGATATAATTTTTCGTCGATTCCTATTGATAAGGAAGATGTGTTAATTAGTTTTTGGTAAAGGCAAGTCTAGAAGAAATGGATGTATGTGTGTGTGTGTATGTATGTGCAGATATAATTTTTCTTCGATATCTATCGATAAGGAGACGTGCTGATTAGTTTTTGGCTAAAGCAGGTCTAGCCGTTTTGAAGATACGGGGCAAAAAGTGCCAAAGATGGTATGGTTTTATTTCAATTTTTGAGAGAATGGAGCGTCCGATTTGAATAATTCAAAAAAACATTTTTATTGATGAAATGAACAACAGGCAGGTCCAGGGTTTCCAGAGATCCAATAAAAAAGTAAAACGATCAGAAATGATCATTTGACATATGCACATCATATATTCAGATATTTTATAGAGATTATAATAATAAGTAAAAATTTTGAGTACATTTATATGGGTTCCATACCAATATTTACACGTTAGACTCTTCTAAATATAGAAAAATCAAATGTTTCAAAAAAAGTCTAATATTTACAAAAATTTTCAAAAACCTATTTTTTTTTCAAAATTTTGAAAAATGTTTAAAGGTTTAAAAAAATTAGAGTTTGGTACGGGAAGTTACAGCAAATTGCCTTAAGGCACGATATCATGCACCACTAGTTTTTATTGTATCCTTAAACAGAGCATTCGTTATTTTAAAGCCCGCCTCCATCCCGTCCCGGATTAGCATCACTGAAAATTGTCGTCCCGGTTTTGACTTAAAAAAATATGGTCACCTTACTACTACGGACAACCTTTTTTATTCTGTGAACTTGTGTAATTAATTATGAAATGATTCAAATTTCAGCTAATAACTGGGAGTGATGATTGTTTCATTCGGTCGTACAAAGCGGATGGCACCCTCCTCACCGAGTGGTACGAAACTGCACCTGTGACACTATTAGCGAAATTAGCGAACGCGACCAGACTTGCTTACGGATTATCCAATGGGACGATTGGCGTCTACGAAGACGGCGTCAGATTGTGGCGGGTCAAGGTAATTATTTTGATATTTACATGTGTCTTGATAACGTGCATCGTTTCGAAATTTTTGCGTCTGATAAAAAATATATTCACGCGTGAGGCGATTTCCGTACGTATACCCCTTTTCTAAATGTAAGATAAATTCGTGTTACTTCCATGCAGCAATCTAGTTGATAAATTAGAAAATTTCCATTTTAAATCATTTTTGGTATCTCATGTTCGAAGGCAATATTTACCGAAAATAGTATTTTTGATTTAACTATTGAGCTGTGATTAGGGTTTATACAAAAACCGATAACTCAGAAAACCGGTTTTCGAATTTTTGCTCAAATATTCTGTAATAACAACAATTTATCCGTAAATTTAGTGCGATTTGAAGCAGTATTTGACTGAATTTATTTATTGTTCAATTTTATAAATAGTAAACGAAATTATTTTAATTAGTAGAACAAAAAAATAATAGTTTATCTGGATTAAATGACTTTGAAAATAATTATTCGTTATTCATGCATCATTTTCACATATAAGAATAAAAATATTTTTATAATAGTGAAAGGAAAGTTTTCGAATGAATAAAAATAATACATTTTCAAATAAAAAACATGTTTTGATATAAAAAAATAAAAAAAATATTAGATACGTGTTGAAACATGCTTGTTAATATCAATTTTAGTTTTAAAAACAATTAAGCTAAACCCACTGTATTTTCTATTCCGGGCAATTTTAAATAAATAATTTTAAAAATTCTAATTAGTTTTTTATTTAATAAAATATTATTTAAAAAAACTGAGACATCCATCGATTTGTTGCTTAGACGTGTCTTTTTTCCATAATTTCCCGCTTAATTTCCTAGGCTTAATTGTTTTTATAGCCTGATATAATAATGTTTTTGTTCTTTTATTGGTGGCTTCTAGGGCTAAAAACTCTTTTTTTTGTAGTTTGACTAGAGAAAGTTACTTCTTCAAGAAGAAGTGACACTGATTTAAATTTATATAAACACTGGTATGAAAATCTAAATTAATATATACATTAGGCAGAAGATTACAGAAAACTTCTCTGGGAAATATAGCAAACTGATAAGATTCCAAATGCTATTGAACCGATATGATTCCAAGAATCAAAACGCTTGCTTTCATCTGGTATATTTGGCTATAAAATCGACATTTTCTATCGTATTTTAATTTTTAAGGGATTTTACAAAATAATAGCTACATTATTCAACAAGCAAAATATAAATTTCGTGAGTACATTTTTTACAGAGATAACACTTTAAATAATCTTAATCTCGAATTTCGTCAGAAATATTATCAGCAGTGTTGGAATAAGTATTTATTTAATTTATCTCTAAAATTGATATTTTTAATTTAATTAACTCATATTTATTTTTTACACCTTTGCCAGAGTAAAGGTTAAGTTGTTTTTTTTCCTCACCCAGGTCCCAGGCGTAAGTTTTTATAGAGGTTATATAAAAAAAGACTGTTGAATCTAACTTCAAATTAACAATACATTTTATAAAACAAAAAAATAACGCATATTTAAAAAATATAAAGTTTTTAAGTTAAAAGTTTCGAAAAGTAAGCAACAGTGCTCACGACCAAAAAACTAATAACGAAAGAAAATATTTATGTTATGGATTTTCAGGCATTGCCGTTGATAGCAACGTTGTAAGAATTAAGGTGATCGCTGATTATACATCTTTTTTCTTCTACTTTCAAATATTGTTAATAAAAAAAAATTAATTTTACTGATTTTTGAAATATTGACGGTGGACTTATTTACCCACGGGTCTACTCTATATAATGCATTATAAATGCCAAATGACATTATGTCAGTACTGTACTAGAGCATTATTACCAATTGAACGAAGCTTCTTATTCACAATTTCAATGCAAAACTCCGAAAGTATTTAACATTGAGGAACCTCCAATTCCAATATCTTTTTTATATCTGATAAAATCTCAAAATTTTAAATATTATTAGTAGCAATAGCATATCCATTTTAAAATATCATAATAATAATTACAAATAAAATACAACATTTTTTTAAATTGTATATTGCATTGTTTTAAATTATGCCTTTTGCTAACAATTGTGACATTTCTGCACACTTAGTACATACGAGTTAAGATTATTGCATTTAAAATTAAAATGCGTATTTAGATTGTGAGAAGCGGAGAGGAGAGGATGGGACTAACAAAATTTTATTAACATTTTTTATAATTATCCAGAAAACCAAAAATAACTAGGTGTGAGTGGCATTTTGCCCTAAAGCAAGTTTCATGAACTTCCCGATATGTGTATTAATTGACTTACTTAACTGAAATTGAAATTTAGCTATTTAGATTAAATTTTCAACTGAATATTTCAAATATAAAGTTATCGCTTTCACTAAAACCTAATCAAAACAATTTCTAATTAATATCTCTCAAACACATTTATAATATATTGAATTATATTAATTATAATGCACAAATATGTCCTAAAAGCGCAGCCCAATACTTTAAATACTACTGAGTTTATATAATTACTAGCACTAGCACTTATTCTTAATTTAGTAATATTTAAACAAGATTTCAGCAATATATTGATCAAGATTTTAGAAAGATATTAGTAAGATTTTAGCCATATTTGAGTAAGGTTTTAGGAAGAAATAATATTTCAGTTGTAACATAGTATAAAGGAGTTTATAATCAAGTTAGAATCTAAGACAAGTTTAATGAATAATAATAGACCAGAATAATAAAATTTAATCAAAATCGCATTATACACCGTATTATTCTAATAAGATTCTGACAAGAAGGCAATAAGGATCTAATGACATCATAAAAATTCAAGTGTAAAGAACTAAAAATCTAGTTGGAATCTTTTAAGGATTTTCTAAGGTCTTTACGGTAAAACAAAATAAGATACGAGTCGTGATATTTTTGAATTTGTAAACCGACAAATTTTATTACAGGTTTATACTTTTGTAATGACTTAATTTTTGATACATAATTTTTTTACATTTAAATATTTTTTTAAATATCTATTTATCAATATCTCTCAAAGGAAAACTGTTAAATTTCTAATTATATTTCCCAGAGCAAAAATGCAGTGAATTCCATACATGGTTTTGACATGATGGGTTTGGGACACGACCAATTGATAACTGGCTGGAGTAACGGCAAGGTAACCATGAATGAATGTTTATTATTAAAATAATTTGTGTGTTTTATTATCGATAATAATATAAACTACATAATTTTTGTATGTAGGAGTATAGATTTGTGCATCACATGTCAAATTCCAAAGTTACCATTTATTTAAAGCCACATTGTAGTTCAAAGTGAAACTTTGGTGATATTCAGATAAATTAATATCAAAGTTATAATAAATTATTATATCTGAAACTGATTTTATCTTTAGGTGGATGTCAGAGACACTTTTACTGGCGACGTTTTGTTTAAAGTGAATTTGTCTCAATCGGTGGCAGCGGTACTGCGCGGCGATTACAGAAACGTCGGCAAGGATGACTTAATAGCATGCAGCATCGAGGGAGAAAGTTAGTTTTTTATACCTAAAATATTTCTGAGCGACTTATAAAAAATAATAGCTGGGTGAGAATCGCACTTTTGCCTTAATCACTAAGAAACCAATTTATTAGTTCATGAGTAATCGATAACTATAACTATACTAAGGTTCCGCAGAGAATTATTAACCTTTTTTGGACGGATTAAGGTTGGAGATGGGCAGTACTCGGAGTTATTTTCCGTCGATAGAACAGAACACGCAATGTGTAAATAAGATTTAATCATTGTTTTGCCAACTTTCGATATATTTTTATTATAATTTATTAATCTAATGTTGTATAAAAGTTTGGTTTATATTTACTGTATGCTGTATGAATGCTTACAGTATACGATTCGTATAGTAACTTGCCGTAGTGGTTGAGAGTGAACAAACGATGTAAAAGGTTAAAACTATTGAATATTATTAAAATAATTTTAAGATTATTTTTAAAATTATTATTATACATATTATAGAAGAACGAACACGCATCTAAGACATACGCAGGGTACTTTCTGAAAGCGTGGCCAATTTTTTCATACTTTAATTAATTTTTATAATTAAATTACTTGTCTTTGGCCTCTTGACTAATATTTCTATCGCCATATAAAGTTTCATTAAATAAATTTTTAATTTACAATCAATTACGAAGGAACAATTTGAGTAATCTTTGGTAAAAACTATAATCAGCACGATTCCGTTTTTTTCTAAAAAAATCACAATACTCCTACGTTGAGCAATCTTCATTGAGATACTTTTTTTTTCTTAAGTGAATCTCTTGATTGCTTGCAATTTAACATTGCCTTTATATAAATTACCTTTTGTTTTTTTTGACATAATTTATAGTTTCTAAAGTTTATGAAACAGAAAATGTCTGAAATCTACCATACACAATTATAGATACTATTAAAAATTTCATTTAAAAAACAATATTTGGTTTTGAAAATGCTTATTTGAAATAAATAAACTTGTGTTCACCAATTATTATCTCTATTAATTCAGTCTGCGGATATGTAACTCAAACCGCAGTAAGTGAGAGCGCTTTGATTCGAAAACAAGAAGTCATAAAAGAACTAATGTCGAGGAAGCAAACACTTCAACTGGAATTGAAGCACTATCACGCCAACGAACGCGCAAACCAGGACCGAGAAAAAACCAGGGACCATGCCAAATTGAGAACAGGTGAAAACAGCTTGATACCGGCCAACACTCGTCTACAGATAGGTGTTGCTACAAACTTAGACTCCAAAAAGGTCAGAAAAGAAATTAGTTTTGATTGTGTTTTTATTTTACTTATTATATTACATACAAAATACTTTGTTTGCTAAATTTTGGAAGTGGTTAGGATACATCATTTAAAGGAGCGATGAACAGTTAAGGGGAAGTCCCCGAGTGCCGGACACCTAAGGTTATTTATAAATAAATCAAAAAATATTTTGCGAAATGTTTATTAAATTATGATTTATGTTAGATAACAAAGTTAGAAATCAAACTAAATTAACAAAAACGCAATCTTTGCTAATTCAAAATTAAAACTATCAATCAAACTTTGGTAACAAAAAATGTGATTTTACGAAGTGGCACCTAGTACCGGACATTTCAAAATAACCAGCATTGAACACATATGTAGCCATCTCCACACTCTGGAATATCTGCACATTTGTGTTTGACGAATATTCTTAGATATTGCAAAAAAATCACTAATTATCCACCCTTTTGGCTGGTCCACACCGACGCTCTCAGCTGGAGCATTCATCATAAGATTTTCATTCTTTGATTAGTAAATACGAAAAATGGGGGTATGTAGTGACCGTTAGCACTCATACAGAACAAAATTAAATAATTCGAAGAAATTACGTCAATTCTCACAAGAAGTATCAATATGTTTACTTCCGGCGCTAAGAGACGACTTAGTGTCCGGTGCTAAGGGACAGACAATTTCGTTCATTTGATGGTACCTACTAAAATTGTTTAAAATATCTAATAATATTCTGACATTTTATAGATAACAATCAAGTACTACTTTTATTTTTGAATGCCACTAAAAGCTAAATGTATAAATACACTAGAATTACTTCCATTGATATTTAGGTGACGCCGTGTTTTTGCGCATAAAACAACAAAGGGTTGCTCCCGCCGTGGCCGTGTGCGTCACAGGTGAGTCTTGGCGCGTGATCCTGCACCTGTGTGCCCCCCGCGCCCCTTTCACTTGTATTTTGAAATAAAAAGATGTATACTCGCTTAAATAATACGGGTTAAATAGAGTGTCCGGCTTTAAATGCCGTCCGGCGTTACGGGACTTCCCCCTACTTTACAGATTAGTTTTGCGCGACAACCAGCAGTAAGCCATGGAATTAGCAGAAATGTTTGTTTACAGTTTAGCAACATATTCTGAATCAATTTTTAACATTTCAAAACCGATCGAAAGATATCAGTTTTTGGCAAGCATTGACAGGGCGTTTGAAATTAAATGTTTAAATTTTTCTGATGAAAACGTTGACGATAGATTAAATTATTTTGCCATTGCAGCCACACGTTGAATTGTCGATATGTACAAATAACGAAACCATAGTGCGATGTGTACTTGTGTTTGCTGAAGGAATATTCTTAGGAGGTGGAGAGTCGCTCATATTATATCCACCACCATCTAAAGTGGCAAGTAAATTGTGCGTTCCCTTAATTCCTCCAAGGGACGTTCCTGTCGACATACATATAAAGGTAATGGCGCATGCCAAGTTCCATTGTTTATGTCTAGTCTATCATAGATTTCAGAAAATGCATTTAAGTTATACATACATTCATAACAAAACCATGTAGTGTCCTCGCACATCTGAATCTGGTAAAGACATTATTAAATGTTCTTAGATCTAAGCCAGAGTGACTGAATCTCTAAAACTATTTGAAGTAACCAAAGCCTAATTATTGTTTTTTTTTAATATAAGCAAATGTGTGTATGTATGTTTTGTGCAATCTAAATTGTAAGAATCACTTTTGTAAAAACCTGATTGATAGTAATGCATTGAATATCTATGAATGGCTAAAATATAATATACTTGATGTCATGTTTGTCAGGCTTTTGTTGGCAACCCAGAATGTTCTCAATATCACGTATTTGAACTAACAAGGCAATTGCCAAGATTTTGTATGTACGCCATCCCTCAAGAAATTACATCATCGCCTAAGACCGTCTCACAAATTGGGCAACTATCTGTTGAAGGTAATATTTATGAAATAGTTTAAACAAATTGATTTCGGTTGAATTGGCACTAGAAACATATAAAAATTGATTAAACATAATTTTCAGAAACATAGTTTAGTTTTCTTTCTTGTTCCATTATTAGATTGGATGCTTGTATTTTTTTTCAGCAACATATTTATCACCATCAAATTATTGCATATATATATATATATATATATATATATATATATATATATATATATATATATATATATATATATATATATATTGAACGGTTCGAAACTCTACAAAATATATATATACATATATATATATATATATATATATATATATATATATATATAAATTACATGATTCTTGAAATAGGGGCAAAACTTTTGAAAGATCAAATACCCGGTAAGGTGTGTTTTCATATCGCAGAAAGGTTGCAGCGAATTTGCATCTGGATAAACCAAAATTTCTTATTGAGTAGTGACATAATTGCACAGCCAACTGAAGATCAAGAACTGAAACTTCTTTTGAGTAAGTAGAAGTAAAAAACGCACTTTATCAATAATTAACTTAAATAAATACTATTATAAAAGGATAATATTACAGCATGCCTTAGAGATAATACACAGCTATTGATGGAGTTCACAGGTGATGGAGAAGTAATTCTGACCACACCAAATATGGCCCTGGCAGCTGATTTAATTCAGTCATTAGCAAGCTTCTTAAAATTAGAAAATCTACAAGTAAGATTGAATTTATAATGCAGTATTTCTTAGAATAAATTGCTTCAAAGTAATTGTTAATCTAATAAGGAATGTGCAATTTACTCAAGACAGTTAAATTTATATAAAACAGTTTTGTTGGGCCAAGATATTAGTGGTTATCTTATTAATTACACCGTCGATTAATTAAAGAAGCTCAGAATCGTCTTCTAATTGAGAAATTTTATTATTTTGAATCAAGTTATTTTATACATACGATCTGTATATTTATATATACAGACAATTTGTTTGATTACGAATTGGACAATATGAATAATAAGGTCCATTTACCAAAAAACTTTTCAGTAAAATATTCTATAAATGATCGTAATTATTCATGTTTAACAACTAAATAGTCGGCATTTATACCTCGCAATAAAAATGCTTTAAACAAAATGATAGATATAGACATAAGATACTAATGACTATTTGAAAACACAATTATTGCATGCATTTTAACCATAGATCATCACAAATTGACATTTAATCAATCGGGGATGGTCCACGTTTGTCGGCACTAAGTGACGTCCCCTTCTATTTTTTGGCACTTTATAAAATGGAAAACATATGAGGAGTAGCAGTCCATGTAGTATAAGGTCTATGATTTTAACCCTATATTGCGACAATAATTAATATTGCCGCCTGAAAGACTATCATTATTACTGATAATGATGAATGAAAATATGTTGTGTAACATAGAATTGGGCGACATACTGGTCGGTACAACTGTGACACTCCTGCGTGATAAATTTGTGATTATATTAATCGTTAAAGAACTAATAATAATATCTTACTGAAGTTTCTTTAATTACTTTTTATTTTTATTACCACAATTGTTATGATTTATTCTTGCAGTCAGAAGCTCGTTTCAATGCCGAAGAAACAAAATTAAGAAATTTAATAGAGAAATTGAATGGTCTCCAAGAAACCACAAATATTTTACAGGCGGAACGTGCAGAACACTTAGGCATTTTGAGAAGCTTAGCCGTAAAAGCCGAAGATGCCAGAATCAATTTCGAGTAAGTTTCAGAAAAATTTAGCTTGAACTGTTAAACTATTGGCTTACATGGAAAATAATTTTATATATAATACATAATCTTTGTCAAGTAATTGTTTTTTAGAGACGATATACAGAAATATTACGATGAAATAGAGACCATGAATTCGGACTTGATGCGTGGCTATCAGATAAGAATGGCGAATTACGAAGAGACACAGGAAGCTCTCAAAAGTACAAATGCCATCATAAAACAGGCCGCCAGGTTAAGAGGTACTATTTAATTACGGTTTTACCATATATTTCAATGTAATAAAATAAGCCAGTGGTGCATGACATCGTGCCTCAAAGCAAATTGCTGAAACTTCCCATTGTGAAGTATTATTTTCATCGATTATATTTTTATTGGTGTTTGTGTCTTGATAATTTGTGTTTTATTTACTGAGAAAGAGTCAAACTGGGACTCAAAACGTATGTATCTAATAATAATATTTTAATAAACAAATTTAATTTTTCTTTCTATTTACATTCTATACCTGAAAAATAAAATATATTTCATTGGCAGAGTGGTCGTTTATGAAAATTTGTTATCATCAACTATATAGTCTATTTAGTCTTTCTAGTATGAATGACTTGTTCTTTTATTTCAGTTGGAAAGTACGCAACCAACATGATAAAGCAATGCAGAACAGCAATCAAAAATAACAACATCGACCATTTAATCAAAATTTTACGAACGGCCGATGTATGATACACGAACCATGCATTATCAAAGGTGTACTATGTACATGGCACCGAATTCAAGTAATTTATTATTGACAATATTTTTACAATTTTTATCCTTAAGATGCTGAAAATAAATTGAAAATATTCAAAAATGAGTTTTTTTTTAATTATGTTAAGTTCAAGTTACAGTTTTAAATTCTGTTCAAGTCAGAAGAAAAGATATACAGGAAAACATTTGTTAACAGCAATTGAGCAGAGTTAAAACTGGTTTGTAAACTCCAGAATCAAAAATGCTATTGAAGTTGGTAAATGTATTAGTTGATCAGTTAGGTGTTAAATTGATTACACTCAACTATTTAAGACTATTGCAGCGACTAGTTTTAACAAAACAATCGCTATTTTATTGTATTTAGGTTCTACATTCGATTGATAAGTTCACCATGTTCTCCTAGTTGTTTGTGTCATCACTTCTTCAAGATGATCCAATTATATGGGACAAAAATTGAAATAAAAAAGATGTATGTGATGATGAAAACGGTATTATATTATTATAGCACAAAATGCTAAATATCTTAATGCTAAATTCTAGGCAATATCTAAAAAGTATTCCAAAAGTTTACAAAGTCAGAATGAAACAATCAAGTGATAACTTGATTTTATATTGCTGAACATTTAGGTATTTTGAGAAGCTTAGTCGTAAAGGCCGAAGGTGCCACAATCATAAAGCTTAAAGTCACATTCAAAATAAGTAGTATATCACAAGATTGCATCCTTCTAACATCAAATAACTAAAACAGGAAATATAACAGTTTTCGAACGATTTCAAATCGCGTTTATTGCATCGTATATTTTAAATAAATTTTACATTTTTTGAAAATCAAGTGCATTATACAAATAATTATTAAAATATTTTAATAAATTATATATAAATAGAATGATTTTCTAAAAACAAAGTTTCAAATTCTAATTATCATTTCTACTGCAAAATTATAGATTTTCATCTCGATCACCATCAGCGAGATTAGTTGAAACAGTAAAACTCCAAACAGACGACAACGTTCATAAAGATAGACCAGATTATCAAAAAATATCATAATTGCCACAGACCCGAGACGCGCAACAATTTTAGTAGTTCCTAAATAAATCAGCAGCAGCTGATCAATTATTATGATGTCGTCTATAACGGTTTACCACACGGACACTATTATACGTCCGATATCCCCGACTTTTACGCAACAAGTTTAGTAGTTCTTAAACCTTAAACCTTTGGACTTCCAAATACAGACATGAATTGAATTGCTCCATTCATGGGAATGATTTGTCTAATCATTGCAACAGCATATTCTATTGTTGGTCAGCAGAATCATACAAATCTTGGTTAAAATTGGACAACGTGATGATGATTTTAATAAACTATCTCCAACAGAGGCAGATTAGCACCTTCACAAACTGGATAAGCAAATGCATGTGTAATCGCTTGCTGATAAAATAGCTCTGGAGTCATTGCAATCAGGTCAACTAGCAAGTTTTGCAGAAAATCAAGATATTGGAAAAACTACCGGTGGCAAACTCTGGTGTGTTTCGAGGTGACAAATTTGCGAAGCATATAACTAACGTCGATGCTAGTGATATTTTTATTTAGAATACAATTGCCTTCAGATCATCTTCGGTCAAACCTACTTCATAATTGATCACTAGTGATGAGAAAATTTTGAGTAATCTTGATGATTTGACCATTCGTCAATGCCCAATTTATAGCAACAGTTTAAATTATTGTGGTCGGCTTGGTGCAAAACTATAAAAATTATTTATAAAAAAGAAACTGTGATATGAAAATGTGAAACTGTAATTAAATCTAATTAGCTTCCCCTAGGGCAAGTTATAGTAATCGCAAAAAATCGAAAATGAAATTTTTTATATATCTTTACATTTCAAAACCTTCTGAACATTGTGTGTACGTATGTAGGTGTGCGTGTGTGCGTGTGTGCGTGCGGATACAAATTTTCGTCAACGATTTCGGGAACACCGATCAACCGATTTGAATAATTCAAAAAACATTCGAATCGAATTGATAAGGAGACGTGCTAATTAGTTTTTCGCGAAAGCAGGTCTAGCCGTTCCAAAGATACAGGGCAAACAGTGCCAAAAATGGTAACTAAGTTTTTAAGAGAATGAAGCGTCCGATATTAATAATTCAAAAAACATTTTACTTGTATTGACGAAATAAACAACTGGTAAAATTTTCTCTTTTTTTCTCAATAAAAATAAGTTGAAAAACTGTCATTTGGCGGTCAAAAATGTTTATTGGACATATGTACATCAAATTATCAGATATTTTATAGAGATTTTAATATTGTGTACATATTTTGTGTAATTTTTTTTGGGTTCCAAGATTTTTAATTTTGAAGTTTTGAAGCCTCGAGGGCGAGGCGTTTTCCAAAAAGTAACTTTGCCGTTTTGAAGGTATGGAGCGCAAAGGATGTGAAAACGGTTAAGCAGTTTTAGAGAGAACGGATCATCCGATTAGATTAATTCAAAAAACATTTTGCTTGAGTAGACGGTGTGCATTTACAGAAAACTAACATATTTGAAAAATTTTAATAAAAAAAAATCAAAATTTGAGAATATTTCGATTATTTTAAAAAAAATCGAATATTTTTAAAAATTTCTAAATTCTTAAAATATTTAGAAAAAACTTTTTTTTTTAATTCCAAAAAATTTAAAACTTCTAAAAAAATTAAAAATTTTGAAAAAAATCTTATCAGAAAAATCAAATTTAAAAAAAAAATAAACAAATGCAAGTCTTATAAATATACACATAAGTTGTTTGTAGAATACGCTCGTCGCCCAATTTAAAACGCACATAAAGCCGTTACTGTATGCATGTGCAACTGAATGAATGCGCAATCAGACGTATTTTCGCTGTGCCCACAGGCGACTTAAGTGGGTGTTCAAGTGTTTGCTCATGCATATCAAACATATTAAACAGAAATCCGTCATTCAAGCCAAAAAATAAAACAAAAGTACATTGTATATTAAAAAAAATACATATTTTAATAAATTTATTTTATAAAAGACAATATATTTCCAATATTTTTATATAAAGTCAAGAAAACTAATAAAAACTATTACATTCAAAAAGTATCATGGTTAAGTCTACTCCACATATCTTTTAGAATAATTAGTGCTGCTTCGAAAGACTTATCATCACCATGCTGGTTATGAAAAGCGATTGAATCTTGGTCGGTTCTTCCCTTGCAGATAATATTCAAAATTTCATAAGATAAGGCGTAGAATTTCTGACAGTTGAAGAAAGTTTGACTTGACCGATGCCATTACCTGAATTTACTCCATAGTCGGAAGCAAAATCCACTGATTTCAGGTTGAATGTAAAAGTCAAGCCTCTTCGTTTTTACGTGTGTGGTTAGATGGAATTTGACGTTCTGATCAATGAGCCTTCATATTGGTGAGCCTTTCGTGAATTGTTTTCATCCGATTAGGGACTGCGATGAGGTGAGCAGCCAAGGTGGGGATCTACAGTTGCTGCAGCTTCGCTAATCTAATGAAGGACGACGATTACCTTTTTCACGTCGTCAATCAAATTTTCTTAATTTCAGCTTTGAGGTTCATCAACATACTGGCCACATCATAGATTAAAGTTAGCAAACTTCAATTAACACGAAGTGATGATTAAATTGTAGCAATGTTTTAATAATTTTAATAATCGCAGCTTTTGAAATTAGAAATTTATTGTTTAAAAAAAATGGTTTAAAATATAAATTTATGAAAACATGTATAAAATATTGACGGAGTGTTTACTTTCTTTTGTTTACTATTATGTATTTTTTCTGGCAACTATGCCAATAAGAAATATTATAATGGAAAACAAAAGAAAGTACACTACGTCAATATTTTATACATATTTTCATAAATTTATATTTTGAACCAGTTTTTATTATAATAATAATCGTTGCTTTTAAAGTTATTAAAAATTGCTACAAATTCATTAGCACCTTGTATTAATTGAAGTTTGCTAACCTTAATCTATGATGTGGCCAGTATGTTGATGAACCTCAAAGCTGAAATTAAGAAAATTTGATTGACGACGTGAAAAAGGTAATCGTCGTCCTTCATTAGATTAGCGAAGCTGCAGCAACTGTAGATCCCCACCTTGGCTGCTCACCTCATCGCAGTCCCTAATCGGATGAAAACAATTCACGAAAGGCTCACCAATATGAAGGCTCATTGATCAGAACGTCAAATTCCATCTAACCACACACGTAAAAACGAAGAGGCTTGACTTTTACATTCAACCTGAAATCAGTGGATTTTGCTTCCGACTATGGAGTAAATTCAGGTAATGGCATCGGTCAAGTCAAACTTTCTTCAACTGTCAGAAATTCTACGCCTTATCTTATGAAATTTTGAATATTATCTGCAAGGGAAGAACCGACCAAGATTCAATCGCTTTTCATAACCAGCATGGTGATGATAAGTCTTTCGAAGCAGCACTAATTATACTACTAAAGATATGTGGAGTAGACTTAACCATGATACTTTTTAATTGTAATAGTTTTTAATAGTTTTCTTGACTTTATATAAAAATATTGGAAATATATCATCTCTTACGAAAATTATTTTATTAAAATATTTTTTTTTTGTACATTTGTTTTAATTTTTTTTGGCAAAATGCAATCCAATTTAAGAGCAGCACAATATTATCAAAAATATATGATGTGCATAATATGTAATGTAAATTTTATATAATTTGATAAAAATAATATTTTGTGTGATTATTAGTGAATTAAAAATTATAATTTGTTCATAAATTATATCTTCTTTAACAAAACTTTATAGTTTTATTATTGTTCATCAAACACTTATCAAAGAATGATTTAAAATTTTTTGTAATTAAATTCATAATTTTATGAACTTCTAGTGTGTCATGCAGAATTCTAGCAATGAAGTGTAAAGTCAGTGGATTTTTCTAAAACTAATTTTATGGCTTTATTTTAAATTCTTTGTATTTTATTAACTTTTCCTGCCAAAATGTGTCACAATTTTTAAAATTGCTTAATTGTTTGAGTAGTTACCTTGATTGATGTAAAAATTCACACCTGGGCTTTTAAAACTAAGCCTTGGCAAACCCTTCAAAATTTTGTTCTTCTAAATTTTATGACAATCTGATGTTTTAATTTTCAGTTTAAAATGCGCTTCAGTATAAATAATATAGAAAAACAATAAAAAAATCCATCTGCTTGATCGACGACGCTTTATTAAAATGCACAATGTATTTAACAGTCATATGCAATTGGTTATTAATATGAATAAACATGAAGGAATTATTTGTTTATTTAACAAAATAATTGAGTGTGTCATTCGAAGAATTCAATTAAAATGTATTACTAATTACAGATGTGGAAAGAATGAATCACCATATTTTTTAAATAGTTAAGCACAAATATGTTTCCGCTCATTTACAAAAATAAATATATTTGATGAACTGATTTTATATTCATTTTCTAATATATTATTAATTTTTCTAATATTTTTAATAATACATAATTCTGAAGAAAATTATGCAATCTGCAAATTGATAAATCATGCAATATTTATAACTTATTTTATGGTAATATTATTGAAATAGCAAATAACGCAAATACGTAATCTAATTATCTAGAAAATAAATAAATTTTATCAAAACTCTGTGCTCAGATACATACACACACCATATATATGGGGTAGAACGAAGCGGGTAAGAAGGTCAGCGGGTAAAAAGGTCCACCACCGATATAAAATATAAAAATAAAACATTGGACCTGTTAGCCCTCCGGTTGTACCATTTTACCCCGCAAAACAGCAAAAAAAAATTTCTACATTGATGAATTAGCTGAGAGTTTTACTGGACATAGTCCAGTAGTTTGTTTGATACGTGTAATTTGTTGTGAACTTGGTTTTCACAATGTGATTGCTCAAAGTCAAATTAAACATCAGATTAATAGATTAGATATTTATAAAAATAATTCATATTAATATTACCTACTACATAAATTCGAAAGAATTAAAACCATGTATTAGTTTCACATAAAATTTCTTGGCAGCAAAAATAAATAATAAAAATATGAATTATAAATTGAAGAAATTTGTACTCCATACTTTTTAATGTTATGATCGATATGTAATTAAATGATAGTTGTTTATCCTGGCATCAATTTATTTAAGATAACGTCAAGTAATATTTAGCATTTAAAAAGTAATTATACTTGATAAAATTCATGAATGAGCTTTAACTGCGCTCTGTACCTTAAAATATTCAGAAAACAATCTCGTTTAAAACTCATTGAGAAATTCTTTATCATTATCAAAAGAATAAATGAATATTTATGACAGAATTGTCAATAATTTTAATTAGAAAATTAAAATATTTATCTTTTGAATTTAATTTTATTCCAAATTTTGCGAACGCTTCGACATAGAAGACCTTAAAACCTGAAGAAATTATTCAATATCGTGCGAAGTGTAATTCTATTGTTTTAAGTCTGTATATATATATATATATATATATATATATATATATATATATATATATATATTTGCAATTATCATACATTGTTATGTCAATTAAGTATTTTTATTTGATTAATTAGTTAATTCAAAAATGATTATGAGCCATAATTGTCACGGAAGTTCTGTATTGTAGTTAAGCATTTGAATTATTTTATTTCTCGCGTTATATATTTACATCAAAAACTTTATATTTATAAAAAAAATATTCTTCTCCGTGACAAAAAAGCAAATAAAAACAATTTTTCAATACAAGATGCATTCAATATTCTGTTAAAATATATATTGAATTAAAATAAATAATACTTGTTTATAGTATTTGAAATTATATATTTATGCAAAATAATTCAAAGTATAAAACTATTGATAAATGCTTGTTGGAGCTTTTAGAAATTTAATATAATAATTGGCTTTAATAAGTTTGTCAAAAATGTTCAGAATAATCATCTCTTAAAATTAAAATAAAGATCATTCCTTAAACTATTAAAAGTTTTTTTCTGTATTTTAGAAATAGGTGTTGGCAAGGTGTCAAATTTATTACCGGACATTTCATCTATTATTGCCTATCACAAAATACTTTTTTGTTATTGTAACTATCATTATTACTAGATTTTTCTTTTCAAAATGTTCAGGACATCATGGATGGTCAAATGTATAAAAATTTTAATATCAAATAGTGTCACTTGCCGAATTTAAATATTTTCCATTTTGAAAAGTAATAATGATTGATCATATGGTGGAGGAGAATGGGTACGGTTGTGCCAGGGTACGGTAGTGACAGTCTTCATAACAGCTAAACTGTACAACTTTTGAGATAGTGTCCAAAGGGACAAAGATGAAGGATGTTTATTGGAACAAGTTTCCATTATTGCTTTCCGTCAGTGCCTGACATTAATATAATCAAGAGACCGCATTGATTCCCAAGAGCCAAAATTAAGTTTTCATGTTCAAATAATAATTGTTATTTGCATACAGATAGATAGATACACTTTGTTTGTTATTTTGCTATAAGTTGAAAATAAGTAGTAATTTACCAGCAATTAGTTTTTGTTTAGATAATGATGATTTGTTTTCAAAAGTGTGCGTTGGGTACGGTTGGGACATGTATTTCTTTTCTTCTTTAAGATTAAAGAGATGACTAAAAAATCTAACTTAACTAAGACAAAGTAGGAAAAAGAAAGAAAAAGAAAAATTTGATATAAGAAAGATTTTACAAAGAATTTTTGTTAACTTTCTTCAAAAAAATATGTTTTGTTATATTATTATGTCTTTATTGTTATTAACGACTATAAAAGTCGTTATGAACCATTTTGTTCTTAACTTATCTTTAAGCCTGTCACAACCATCCCTGGGAGTGTGGACGGTTGTGACACTCGACCTTTTTCTTTACAGTTTGATTTTATGACTAATCCATCGTATTTGAAGACAGTATTTCAGTATTTCCACGTAGACAAATGTTTAATTTACATTTTGCCTAGATAACTAATAAATTAACAAAATAATGGCTGATCCATTAAAAAGTGGCACAACCGTACCCAGCCTCTCCTATATTTTTTAAATACCTCGACCAACGTTTTTACTTTACATCTGTTATAATATAGTAATAATGTTTATTTAGTCTTCATAGACGCAACCTGTGTATGAATTAATTAGAGGAAAAAACTTTATTAGAGGTATCAAAGAACTTATTGTTTGTGTTCACGACGCGTCTCTAAGAGCTATGACGTAACGAGGTCGCGGCCGGTGAAATAAATAACTAAAGCCAACAACACATTCGATATACCTACTATTATATCATTAAATTATAGTATTATTGTTTTTTTAATTTTTGAACAGCAATCAGAACTTAAGAGTCTAATAAGTTGCTAGGCTGGTTAGATTTAATATTAGTCGATTTTGCAGATGACAACCCAAACACTTATCTCATCTCTATGTGATGAGTTACCATTAGAATTTTTCTATCAGGTCCAATATTAATTGATGCAGCAATGCCGAATCAGGGCTATTTTTACTTCAAAACATTGCTATCTATGTTTCCAAGTGGAAACTGATGTCAATACTGCTTGACAACAGGCAGCTCAAATAGGGATCGACACCGGGACTTCTGAATGAGGTCTTTCTAGCCACATACTTATGAAAAAGTCCTAGTGTATTGTAATTTATTATTGTAATAATAAAATTTATCATATAGAGATGGAACAATTGTTTGGGTTGCTATCTATAAGAAACCTACATAGTTTGTGAGTAGTCATCACATTCACAACTGCTCCTAAAACCCTTAATTTCTGACCGTTGTTCAAATCAAAATGAAAAAGTCAAAGATTGATCACGTTTGTATAATTGTATTACCATAATGCTAATTATGAAACTAAGTGTAAGTGGCATTTTTTCTTAAAGCAAGCTGAAAAATAACCAACATAGTCAATAAGAATTCATTAATTTTAGCAAAATATTAACATGATTTCTCATTACAAGCTTTAATGATTTTTTATAATTAAACCACTTTTTATAAGACTTGACAAGAGTCTGAAATAATATTTATTATTATTGATTACGGCTTGCTTATGAATAAATAAATAAATAAATATATTGTTACAGGGTGTTAGTTCAGACTCTATCATAATACAAAGATTTTCTTTCTCTCAATAAGAATTGAGTTTTAGTAGATTTAAAAATTATAACGATAGAATTTTGAACATTTCTCTATCATTATACGAAGTTGTATGAAATTGTCAATAATTTTTTTACAACAAATTCCACTCGTTTTCCAATTCCAACGTCGACCAAACGATAAATTTTGAATCACATATCCACTAAACACATTAAACATCAAACGAATAAAACTTGACACGCAAATGAAACGGTCAATTTGAACATTGGGCATAAAACTATCACGGCCAGATTCCAATTGATCTTAACATATAATATGTAAAAATAAATTATTAAAATTAATGTTGAATACTTCAAAGTATGTTCTAAATCAGTTGATAGCTGATAGCGTAGCAAACAAAAAACGAACTCATTCAGACAAGTACAAAAGCCGTCTTGAAGATCACCCAAACTCGCTTACTAGAGAACACTGCCAGCCATAATAAAATAGATGAACCGCCATGGATCATGATGCTATTGAGTTATAATAAATACCGTGAAAATGTCATGTATTTGCTGTGAATTCATGCGTTCTATAGATAAACTGCAACGTCTCTTATATGTTATGAAGCTGGGTCAGAAAAACTCTGCTATATAAGATAGTTTTTTGACATTTGTGCGGTTTCTAGATTAGGTTTTCTATTTGACAACCTGAGAAAAACGCCTGACTGCACAGCAACCACATGGCTCTTGACAATATTTAGAACGATTTAGTATGGAAAGTTCTACATGACATAGCATTCCTATAATATTGATCTATTGATGGCAGAATCGGTCCAAGAAGTTCATTGTTCATTAAATCATGGTTATAGTCAAAATCACTGTCAATAGATAATATACAATTTACTAAAATTTTACTTGTTGTCCTCTTAAGATAGTTGTAAACATTATTGTGTAATGGAAAAAACATACACAAACACATACTCCGATTTAGTTAGGACAAAAAAAGATAATAGTGCTACTATTATATATAGTCGGATTTTCTGGCAAAAACTAACCAATCTTTCGGGAAGAAAAAACAAATTACGTCTCGGATGCTTTCCGATATGCCACGACAGCTCAATAATGTATATTATTATAAAATGATTTTCATTTTATAGGCATAACAACAATATATGATGAGCAGTAAGTAAAACGATAAGTGTCAAGGTGGAATTAGAAATAAGACAAGTAGCAAAGCAACATCACAATGGCACATCTTATCTGGTTCTGTCAGACACGGATACGGTCAGGAAATTATAAACACTTATTTAATATGCATAAATACGTTTACGTGCAAATTTACAAACAGGTATTTATACATTACGGAGCGGTCATAGATGTGATCTCATTTCGGCTGCCACCAAATAGAATGATTCCGTAGAATTAGGACACATAATAGTATTCGGCAACTTTAGCATGTCATACTAAAAATGGAAAGCAAAAAAAAATGTTCTGAAGACAAGAAACAAGAAGAAGTGCATAAAAATGCAGCCTATATGCGTTCAGCTAATGTGTAATAATTTATCATATTTATAAATAGTAGTAATCGTCATTGTAACACAAATTGTATCAACTTTGACGTTAACATATTTGAACATAAAAATCACAGTTTTTTTTCAAATATGTATTACAAGCACTTCCATATTCAATTCTTCTATTTTGAACTTCCAATATGGTAAGTTATATTAATCGCAAAAAATCGAAAATAAAAATTTTTGATATATCTTTACGTTTCAAAGGTTTTTGAACATTTTGACATACCTTAGAAAAAATGGATGTGTGTGTATGTATGCGCGGATACAATTTTTCTTTGACGATTTTGGGTACACAGATCAACCGCCAAATATCTATTTTTTTTCAAAGTTTTTAAATAATTTTAAAGTGTTTTCAAAAGTTTTAATTTTTTGAACGGGAAGTACCAGCAATTTGTCTAAAGGCACGATGCCAGGCCCCACTAGTTACAATTTAGTAATTAGAGTGAAAATAGTAAAATTATTTTTCGTGATGATAATAGTAGTCCTTATATTAGTGAAATTATAACATAATAAAAAATATACAAATATTACATTACAAAATTACAAGATATAATTAATGTAAAACAGCTATAGTATGACCTCTATATTATATTTTAAATTCATAAGTATGATATGAATTCTAGAAATTTTGTTCTTCTGTTGCTGATTTGTTCTTTAGATGATGAAATATTCTTTATAATTTTGGAAAATTTACTTGAATTTTAGATAATATTCTATTTATAAAACAGATATAGCTTGTCTAAACATTTTTAAATGATGGCTATAATATAGCTAGGTCGTAGCTGCATTTCGCTGATGTTGGGTATCAAATAACAATGGATTTTATTTTTGGATAAATAATATATATTTGATGCAATTTTATAGATCTAACTTCGTAGGATTTCTATAATACAACAGACATAGACAGAATCTATTATGGTGATTATTGATAATAGTATAGAACGTTTTTTGCACTTACAATATAGTAATTTCCAATATTGCATTAAATATAAGTAGCAAATCTTCTTTTATATGACTGTTTAAAAGTAAGACTAGCTGTAAGTGGAATTCTGTCTTAAGGCAATTAGGGCATCGTGCCTTAAGGCAAATTGCTGGAACTTCCCGTACAAAAATTATTATTTTTTTAAAAACCGATTAACATTTTTGAAAAATTTTACTTCGAAAAAAATAGATTTTTGAGAAACTATAAATTTGACAAAAAAATACTTTTTTTTGAAAAAAAAAAAAATTTATTTGAAGAAAAATTTTTTTTTGAGAAAAATTTTTTTTTTTGAAAACAAAAAAAAATTTTGAAAAAAAATGTTTTCTTCATTTTGACATATTTTGAAAATTCTGAACTTTTTTTCACTTGCACTGCACTGCTTGAACTGCATAGAGACGAAATGTCAAAGCTCGCTAGTGCCGCGCCGCCGTCTAACGCGTAAACATTGGTACGGAACCCACAGAAATGTAAAAAAAAAATATACTTATTGTTGAAATCTCTATAAAATATCTGACAATTTGATGTGCATATGTCTAATGATCATTTTTAACCGCCGAATGGCATTTTTTTTTACTTTTTTCATTAGATCTCCGAAACCGCTAGACCTGCCTTCATGAAAATTTGATCAATTCTACATCTTGTCAATACAAGTAAAATGTTTTTTGAATTATTCAAATCGGACGCTCCGTTCTCTTAAAAACGGAGGTACCGTTTTTGGCACTTTTTGCCCCGTATCTTTGGAACGGCTGGACCTGCCTTTGCCAAAAACTAATCAGCACGTCTCCTTATCAATACGAATCGAATGTTTTTTGAATTATTCAAATCGGTTAATCCGTGTTCCCGAAATCGTCGACGAAAATTTGTATCCGCACATACATACACACACATACATACATACATACATACATACATACATACATACACACACACACACACACACACACACACATACATCCATTTTTTCTAAGGTATGCCAAAATGTTCAGAAACCTCTGAAACGTAAAGATATATAAATATTTTCATTTTCGATTTTTTTGCGATTACTATAACTTGCCCTACGGGAAGTTAATAAGTATTAGATTATTTAATTTTAGTAATATTTAATTTTTTTAATAGTTATTATAACGTTATTTCATAATATGAATTTATTTTATACATGCTTAGAAGAAATAGGTTTATTAGTGCATAGACGAAAAACTTGATCAATGCCCCTTTACAAAATTACAACATAAAATTATTATTTATATTATTATTTTATTCATTTTTTTTAATATTTGCGACTATTCCATTATGAAACAACATAATCGTATAATGAATTTTAAACTTAATACTAAAATTATTATTTGATCTTGATTCTTGGTTTATAGGTAAATCTGTTACAATATTACATTTATAAATAAAGTTTTAATGTTTAATTCGGCAGCTAGCTCATTTAAAAAAACCTATAATATTTAATACATTGTTTATGACATTAATTCATATGTTTAAATCTAAACCTAGTATTTAATAGACACAAAATTTATTTTCCAAGTACAATAGACTGACATATGTTATTCGTTTATAAACAGTTATTTTACCAACAAAAAACTAATATATGTGAAATCATAAAACGAGTATAATTTATGATATGTTATAAAAAATGTGACAACAAATCTGTTTTCTGAAAGCAATAAAACAGTAATTATCAATTGATAAAGTTGTTTAACTGAATGACTATGTTGCAACAAATGTTAGTAGCTATTAATTTATATGATTCTGAATATGTGATTGAACCTTTTTTGCTAGTACGATGGAATAATTTATCGCAAAGAACATAATAATTATGAAATTGCAATATCAAACTCTTGTATTTGACACTTAAGGAAATGCTTAAAGCATAATAGTTGTTCGCTTTGACTTGAATATGTAAATATAGTGCATATATATATCTAGAATCAATTTCTTAACTTCCTGTAGGGTAAATTATAGTAATCGCAAAAAATCGAAAATGAAATATTTTGCATATCTTTACGTTTCAAAGATTTCCGAACATTTTGGCATAACTTAGAAACTAATTGATGTATTTATTTGTGTGTGTGTGCGTGTGTGTTTGTTTAGTTTTTATTTTACATAAATAAATATTTACATTTCATTTTACAATATTTTATACATAAGTGGATTTTTATAACTATTCTTAGTGACAACGATTTTCACTTGAAAATATAGATAGCAATATGTTTCCAAGTAAAAATAGCCGTTGCTCGGCATTGTTGCACCAATAAAAAGTCAGCCCTATTAGATTAATTCTAATAACAAAAATCATCAAATATAGATGGATTAACCATTGGGTTACCATCTAGAAACACGAAGTAAGGAGAAGTTTCAGCCCAACAGCTCATAGGACGTAAGATTCTGATTGCTGTTAAAAAATATTTAAAAAAAAAAAACTATTCTTAAAAATTTTTTTTCTCTTAAATTTCTCTCAATGTGTGTTATTTCTTCAATGCCATGATATAAATTATATAATATCCCAGATAGCAGCCAAATTTTTCCTTATTACACGTATTGTGTATATCTATTTTAATAAATTTATCTTCAGTTTTCAGAATTTTCAGTTTATTTTTTATCAAATCCCATATAATTTTTTTTACCACATTCAGTTAAATAATATAAGGCATTTTTCTACTTCATGCATGTTTCGCATTTTTCTGTGCTGCTAATTTATTAATTATCAAATAATTTGTTGCTTTCCATTCTGAAGGAATATTTTTGTTTACTATATTCTTTCATATGTTTTTCCAGTTATTTCAGATCAAATTTTCATCGACATATTTGCAGGGATATGTTCTGATAAGTTTTTGGCAAAGGCAGGTTCAGCCACTTCGGAGATACGGCGCAAAAAATGCCAAAAATAATAATTCAGTTTATAAAGCGTCCAATTGTAATTATTCAAAAAACATTTTATTTGAATTGATGAAATGAAGAACTGACAAAATTAAGGAAAGGCAGGTATATCAGTTTCGGAGATCAAATGAAAAAAGTAAAAAAAAAGTAATTTGGCGGTAAAAAATGATCATTAGACATATGCACATAAAATTAACAGATATTTGATAGAGATTTTAACAATAAGTATAAATTTTGTTTACATTCCTATGGGATCCGTATCAATGTTTATCCGTTAGGCACGGTGCTTACGCGCTTCGATATTTTGTCTTTACCAGGTAATGCAGCGTGAATGCTTTGAAAAGAAGTTCAAAATTTTCAAAAAAATTTAAAATAAAAAAAAATTTTTTTTTTCAAAAAAGTCATTTTTTTAAATTTCAAAGTTTTCAAAAATCTAATTTTTTCAATTTGCTTTAAGGCATGATGCCATACACCTCAATTATTGAATATTGATTATTTTTATACCTCGAATATTTAATCACGGTACGGAAAATTCCAGAAATTTGTCTCAATGTGCGACTGGAACCACAAGACCAAGGTACCAATAGACATCATTTTTGTCAAGCAGGTTGAAGCTTATTGAACTCATAGACTACATATATTAGATTTCATACCAAGCAATTAAATAGTGAAATAAATAAATAAATATTTTTTAGCAATAAGTATAGAGAGATGGCTGATTCCCATGCGAAATATTCACTTAGTCAATGCCAGGGAATGTCAATGCATGTATAAAAACAACATTCAATAGTTCTGTACCATTAGTATTGAATCTTGACTCTGTAGTACAGTATGCCGATTAATGCTTTTCTAGCCGAGTGGGAGACTAAAACGGGTCCATGCACGGCGTGACTTGTCAAATGACAAATAATTATGTTTGGTGCTTCTTCTGAATGAAAAACAATCGAATATTGTTATAATATAACGTGCATTTCAAGTGAACGTTTGTGATAAATTCTATAGTTATGTACTTAGTGTAGTTGACAGTGAATTTGTGTGTTCATATTCGTATATAAAGTGCTCAGATAAAAGCAGGTAAGTTGCTGCTTGAAATCTTAGCAGATTTTTTTTGTCAATGAATTGATTGATATCATTACTAGATATGGTTGAGAGTAAAGATAACATTGTTATGATACAACTTAATTTTGATTGGAGAGAAATTTTGATATATTATCATTTGATTTATTTAATCGTGGATTAGATAACGCATTTTAGAAATTTGTCATAAAACGGTAATAAAAAATGTATGGTAAAATATATAGAATTATCTGACAGAAAATTATAGAATTCAATTAAATATATATATATATATATATATATATATATATATATATATATATATATATATATCATTTATAAAATTTCCGTGTCACAAAGTTCGTTTCCGGACTCCTCCGAAACGGCTTAACCAATTTTCCAAATTTTATATTTGTGTTCAGTAGGGCTGAGAATCAGTTCGGTAAGTGTTAAGGGTTCGTTTACCCTTCAATTTTATTTTTAAATTTTTGAACGAATTTTTCTGTTTTTATTTTTTTATAATGTTAAATTAAAAAATACATATAACCCTAATTTTTACTTTTTAAGCACCAACCCCTATTTTATATGGCCATTTTAGTACTTTGTTCATTTTTTATACCGCATTCAGTCATTAAAAATGTTTACCATAATTTTAGTTCAGAGTTTTAAGCTTAAAAAAGGCTTCAATTTTACTTCATAAAAACTTTATTAAAGCTTGTCCAACCCTAATACTTTTTTATTTGTGGTCAAATTTCTTTATTTTACTTCAAACTACTTTGTTTTTACCAAGCGTTCTTCACCCCTAACATTTTTTTCAAATTTTGGGACCAATTTTGTTTAAAATTTTTTATAACTTCAAAAGAAAAAGTTCTTTGCACTTAAAAAACTGTTTATTTTTGTCAAGGGTTGATTACACATAATTTTTTTTAAATATTTGAATCAATTTAAAATGGTTTGGATAAAGAGCATTTTTGGACTATCAATGACTATTAATATGACCCGGGAATATTTATATGTGGCAGTGGGTAAACTATTTATATATTTTTTTGTAAACAGCTCTTTTTACTTATATACCACTTTTGCAATCAGTTAGTCAATTTTACACCAGAAATATTTTTTATGACAAAACAACGTTTGCTGGGTCAGCTAGTATAGCATATATATATATATATATATATATATATATTGCTACTACATAACAAGTGGTTTAAAAGCGATTTAATTTTTTTTGGGAAAAAACTTTATTATCTCAAAATACGCTTCATATTCAACTATTCTGTTGTTATTGAACTTAATTAAAAGCGATTTAATTTTTTTGGAAAAAAACTTTATTATCTCAAAATACGCTTCATATTCAACTATTCTGTTGTTATTGAACTTTATTTTATAGCGTGTTCTTTTTATTATTTTTTTTAATGGGAGGCCCTTCAAAATCGACAAATTTTGAAAATTATAAATTCATATGTTTGAGATATGTTGTTCACGTTTACAAATTAATAAATATTAATCACACTTTTTAGCAAAACTCTAAGTTGCACTTCATTTTTTCTTCTAAATTTTGCCTGGGAGTTTTGGGAAAACCTGCATATATATCGTATAGGGTAGAGCGGGGCTAGTTGAGCAAATTTTTACTTAAACGGATGTAGCACCTCAATGAAAAGTCTCAATAAATTGCTATATGACTTAATGGATTTGTTGTTTATCGCGTAACAAAAGTGTTAATACTATTTTTTGGTAATAAGTAAACTCTAAAAGCTACAGCTGTTTAAATGCAAAAAGTCAAGTATGCTCAATCTACCCCATAGGTGAGGCAAGTTGAGCACTAAGAAAGTATAATAAAATCATAGGTTCAATGTCGATTAGTAATGAAATAAAATAAGTTTTTAATAACCAGTTCTATATTTATAGTCTTTATTGACAGAGAAAACAAAACTTATAGTAATTTGCTTTGAATAATTAACGAAAAGTAGAATCAACAGAACAATATCGTAGCTTAGGAATTATTTTACCATTATATTCAGTATTTTTGTTTAAAATCATTATTTCTTTACATTACTACTCTAAGACTCAGCTTAAATCTTAAAAATAATAATCAATTTCTGGAAGTTAATGGTAATTGTCTTAGTGACAGAACAAGTTTAGCAACTATGCTCAACTAACCCCAACTCGGAATTTCAGAAATAAAAGTGAGTTTATAAAAGAACCGTGAGAATTATAGCCAGAATCTCTGTGCATATTAAAAGTACTATAATTATATGGAAGAATAAAATTTACCTGGTTAAAAATAAATAACATTTAACTAAACTAGACGAAAACTCGTGATGAATGACTTTTTTACTTTTTGGTCTCAAAATAAACAAAACGCCCGTGAGCCTCACTCATTTGTCCAGCGGCCACTAGCGATCGCGGGATGTTTATTTCTCCCAAACCTCTATCTTTCCGCCATATAATGCCTAAACAGACGGTGAATAGTTTTAGAGATATTTCGATTGCTCAACTTGCCCCTATGCTCAACTAGCCCCAACTCGGAATTTCAGAAATAAAAGTGAGTTTATAAAAGAACCGTGAGAATTATAGCCAGAATCTCTGTGCATATTAAAAGTACTATAATTATATGGAAGAATAAAATTTACCTGGTTAAAAATAAATAACATTTAACTAAACTAGACGAAAACTCGTGATGAATGACTTTTTTACTTTTTGGTCTCAAAATAAACAAAACGCCCGTGAGCCTCACTGATTTGTCCAGCGGCCACTAGCGATCGCGGGATGTTTATTTCTCCCAAACCTCTATCTTTCCGCCATATAATGCCTAAACAGACGGTGAATAGTTTTAGAGATATTTCGATTGCTCAACTTGCCCCTATGCTCAACTAGCCCCATTCTACCCTATGTGTGTGACTTACAATATTGGAAGTACATCGTTATAATTACGTATCTTTATTTAGCCTATTTTTCTAAAGTTTAATTAATATTTATTATTAAAACAATATTTTAAAAGTTTGAATTTTACCACATTTAATACAAAGGTTCAAAAAAATATAGGTCTGAGGTGTCCTTCTTAGTAGAAGTGTACTAAAAGATAAATATCATCTTAATATTAAATTAAACTGGCGCTTTTAATCAATTTAGGATATGATTTATGCTTCACTAATAATATAATTTAATAGTTTAATTTAAAATTAAAAATTAAATAGTAATAGTTAAAGTTCCATTTTGCTTCTAAGATATTTTCATGAATTTCCTCATAGATAATCTCACTCAATAAGTATTGAGATTTAGCAACTTTTAAATTCTGGCGATAAAATGTCAACTGCTTTATTCCAAAATAGAATTTTAACTTCTACTATAATGTGATTAGTGCAATTTCAAATTGAGATCTTTCAAACAAACTTTTATTGATTATGTTATTTATAATTACTTATAATTTTATCAATTACATTTATTTTTTTACACATTTTATTCGTATTCTAAACGTATATTTTATGTTAGTGCAAAGGTTAATACCAGTCAGTACAAAGTACCCAAAAATTATTAACACAGTGAATGTTTTATAATTAAATAATATTTTAGTAGAAATGTTTGTTGAGACCATAATCTCTATTATGACACGAAATTACATAAAAACCGTTATTCAAGAACTAATTACAAAGATTTGGATTACTTCATCCAAAACTAGTCAGCACAATTACCAATTGATATCTTTTGAACAGATTTTGAACTTTCAAAATTGGTTAAGGATTTTTGGCGAAAATTCCTTATCCCGTTCATTCACACATTCATGCAAGTTGCTTTAATTCAAAATGCTACTTAAACTTATTTTAAATATTAAAGTTAATTTGCTGTAAGTGAATTAATGGAATTAGCAATAATCTTTTTTTAAGTAAAACTTCTTTAGGCGCGACTAGGGTATTAATCCGTACAAATACAACGGAAATGCGATACGGCCGAGTCGAGTGCCAATGATTCGTCATTTGCTCTCGATGATATCATTTCTATACGGATCGTTTGTGATTAGGCGTCGTGTATGTGAACAGAGATCTGTCGTTGTAAGCCGGCATCAACGCTGTATGCGTACCGATATTAACAAGGAAATCGGCATAGACATAAACATTTTAAAGTTACATCGTAGTACAAATCTTGAATTAATGAAAAATGCCAGAATCAGAAGAATATTTTACCCTGTTCTTTGAAAATAATAAACAAATTAAAAATTCGTGCCGTGTACTAAACGTAAGTTTATTGCTATATTATTCGTAGTTTCTATAAATCTTTGAAGTTATTAAAATGAAAAATATTTTTAGGCAAGACAGATATTACAGCTGTTCTAAGAATGAGATTATAGCGCCAGCAAAATAGTAAACAAAATACAAGCAGTCAATGAATGTATGTTAATTTTAATTACATGAAGTTCTTCAAACACAATTACATGATGAGTGAAGTTGCGAAAACAATATTTGTTTAAGCGTTGTTTAACATAATCCACTGTGTGAACGAATATTATAGAGTTTATTAATCAGCAATTACTTCATTTCTCTAATGAAGGTTCATTTCTAAATGCTAATTACAATGACAAACCGATCATGTCATATTTGAAGTATGACTTTAATTACATTATTGTTTTTAAATATTATACATATTTTTAATGATATTATAAATATATAATTTATAATTTATCATTATATAAATGTGTATAATGGTTGATACTAATAAATGTATGCATCAAGAGTGTTACCATATTACTAATAATAAACATTATTCGAAGTTGTCATATGTGGTATTTATTTTAACTTAAATGCCATCTTGTACAGTAGCAAATGAACTTCAACCGCGTGTGAACCTTACGCGCACTCTTTTTTTTAATTGATATATCAAACAACTAAATGACTTAGAGACTACACACCTACTAAACACAATAATCATGAAAATAATATCATTTGTAAAGAAGTGTTATAAAATCAATAATACTAACCATGTAATATGCGATAAATATAAAAATTACAGAATAAATTTACTAATATTATTACGCAAAGTGTTTTTCTATCAAAGTTTGTATATATAAAGTGCTTTGATACTTTATTTGAACATTTTCCATAAATTTGAATTGATCTAAAAAATTAAATAATTTCATTGTCGATTATTTGTAGCAAAATTCAGTATATATCTGTTTCAAAATGTTAACTATGATTATTTTTCTAAACTAAATTGCCGATATTCAAAATATGAAATCAAAAATCCCCAAGTCTGATCTATGAAGAAATGAAAAATGAGAAATAGATGCTTTGTTAAATTTTTTCTACTAAGATACTAATAAATAAACAAAACAAAAATTATTCGGTTAATTTTCATATGTTTTGAAATATTTTTTTGTACAAAAGACAAAATTGTTGATGCCTTACATATAAAATATTCTATTTCACCATTTGCATTTATCAAATAGAATTAAACGCAATTAATAAAATACTTTGTTGTAATAAAATTAAAACATAAAGTATGTAAATAGATAATATGGTAATAAAATAGAGATTGACAGCATATAATTATAATTATTACATCGCGTACATAGACCTGAACAAGATTACTTGATAAGAGATACTAGGATAGAAGATTTTCAATCAAATAGAGATAAATCAGTAAAAAATATTAGCTGGTGGTAATATTCTACTAATAGTTTGAAATACTTACTAATACCATTAGAAATATATTTTCGCTTTTATTATATTTTTAATTAGATTTTTTTTGCAGATCTAGTCAATAAACTATAAAAATGGTTGCGCTACTACTCAGCACATTAGCTTTAATAATACTATCAGTAACTTCGCAGTTTGTGGACAGACCTCATATTGTTTACATCATGGCCGATGACTTGGTAAGTTTACCCAAAACATTTAATGTAATTATTATCTTATCAAATTGCTTGAACTTTACCATGATCTTCGAAGTTCCATCAATAATTCCATCTTATCGAATCATGCATCCTTGACATTGATAATATAACGCTCAGAATTAGTAGAGAAAAGTGACCATAAGATTCAGGCGAAGAAAAGAAATGTTTCTTGAAACATTGCTCAATTAGATAAAATTATTAATTGATATTTGTATGCATATACAAATAATATGCATATGAAAATAATGAAACGATAAACGAAAACAAATTTTTTTTGATAAACTTAAGTAGATATTGTAGGGGAGACTGCGTACGGTTGTGCTACCTTTCTTGATCAGCCATAATTTTGTTAATTTACCTATTAGCTAGGAAATAAATGAATTAAATGATAATTTGAATTTTAACCATCTTCACCCGAAAAGGATAAAACCCACAACCAAATGTTGCAACCATACCCCAACGCACATTTTTGAAAACAAATCATCGTTATGACTGAGCTAAATTATCTAAATTAACTACTAATGTTTATGTTTCAGCAAAATTACAAAGTGAACTATATATTTACAAGAAACAGTAATTATTAAAAAAAAGTAGATCAAAGAATTTTTTTGACTCTTTAAAAGCAATGCGGTTCACAATTCAAATTTTTTGCAAGTCTCTAGCTCTGCTGCTATTAAAAAACAGCGGCAAGATGGCAATGAATTTTATAGTTTTGTTTTTCTTGCAATTTTAGAGAAAACTATTAATAACTATTAGTAAATTACTTATTACAACAATGCAAAATTATATACAAAAATAAATGTAATAAGTACTTAAACGAGAAAAAAATATTTAGACTATTCTTAAGGGAGTATTCTAGTGTAGAAATTCAGAAAAATCGACTTTTTTATTTCATATTTTCAAAGTTTAACTATCTAAGAATATGGGTACGAGAAGGTTTTTGACAATTTGAATTATTTTCGGAGATATAGGCATTTTACTGACTCGCTCTCCAAACTGGTTTGGCAGGGTCTAATCGGACAAAA
>NW_020538040.1:38563106-38585493 GCF_003426905.1 Ctenocephalides felis | reverse complement strand
TTTCTTCTGAATACAAAATACACAAACATATAATGAGCTTCATTACCTCTGACATGACAACAGCTGCAAAAGTACACAAATTAGTTATTTAAAATCTTATGAATATATGTATTCGCATTACCTGTCGATGATAAAAACATGTCTCCATCCCTAGTTCTCGCATAGCGCATACTGAGTCCCAAAATTGCATTTTGGAGAGTTAAAGTAATTAAACTAGCATATTTCAACGCCTGAGTATTTTTCTACAATACAAAATTATTTAATAAAATATTTTATTGAAGTATGAGTTTTAAATAAAATGGTTAATTACTTTGTTTCATTATGAACTGATATGTTTTGTTAACCTCAATATGTTGACGATATAGATTAATGTTTACCGTTTTCTAACAGTCATTATTTTGTGATTAGTTCAATTTTAATAAGTCAAGAGTATTAAATAAATGAATAATATAACAATATAAACAAAAGATAGATTCGGCATGTCTCGTAAAGATCACTTGCTGATTTGGCAATTTTGACGTACGCTAAACATTTGAAACGTGACATTTGACACTTGCCCTACTCTTCAATATTTTTATTTAGTATTCAATTAAATATTGTTTAACCGCGAATTTCAAATATGCAACGTTTCAATACCATACGTATAACGTAGGGTTATTTTAACGGGTTACATTTTTGTTAGCCAAACATAAATATAGAATTATAGATCGCGCACAATAAAACATAATAATGTATTTGCAGATTTATTATAGTAAAAAAATTGGTTATTAATATTGTTTTATTCAACATAGTGAATAACATTTACAGCAACAAATAAACAAAAATGCCTTTTGCCTTTCGATGTTTACGATTACGGAGTCATAGCAACAGTTGTTTTGACAACAATGCTATACATGTAAACAGACTAATTTGGTGAAACGATTTTGAAATCAGTAGAAAATTTTTATTAATACCAAAATGAAGCCAACATTTAATTTTTTGATTAACCACAAGATGTTACCAGGTCGTATTACTATCGGAAAATACGACGGTAAAAATGCTTGTTTGACTGCAGCCACAATAGCGGACAAGGTACCAATGCAATTGCAAATTATTTTAGATATTCAATAGATATTTTTCTATATAATATTTGAACAGCAGAATTAGAAGATCCTATAAGCTATTGTGATGATTTGACTTAATTAACTACGTCGGTTTTATAGACGGCAACACGAACAGTTTTCCTATCTCTATGTGTGATTTTCTTATTACAATTTCTGTAATAAACTAGTGGGGTGCATGGCATCGTGCCTTAAGGCTAATTGCTGGAACTTCCCGAACCGTGATTAAAAATCTTCGTGCGGAACCCAAAAAAAAAAAATACAAAAAATGTGCACACATTATTAAATTTCTATAAAATATCTGATAATTTGATGCACATATGTCCAATAAACATTTTTGACCGCCAAATGATTTTTTTTAAGTTATTTTTATTGAGAGTCCATAACCGCTGGACCTGCCTTCCCAAAAACTAATTAGCACGTCTTCTTATCAATACGAATCGAATGTTTTTTGAATTATTCAAATTGGTTGATCAGTGTTCCCAAAATCGTCGACGAAAATTTGTATCCGCACATGCACACACACACACACACCAACATATACATCCATTTTTTTTAATTATAAGGTATGCCTTACCATGCCAAAATATTCAGAAACCTTAAATATGCAAAGATATTGCGATTACTTTTTTATTTTTTTATTGATATTAATTTTTTATTGATATTGTAATGCCGGACAAGGCCTATTTTCACTCGTAAGCATATTGATATCTATATATGCAAGTAAAAACCGAGGTCACTACTGCTTGAAAAATTTGATAGATGTTAAATATATAGAGCAGGGCGGCGCACAAGAACACAATTTGACTTTGAGCAATTATATTGTACTCCCAGATAAATCATCATTGTAAAAAAATTGTTTTTTATTCGCTATTTCTTAAAAGTTTGTCACCTGGTCCATTTACCCCATAAGCGGGGCGCAAACATTTCCAATATCTTATTAACTTCCCGTAGGGTACGTTATAGTAAAGGACCGAAAATCGAAAATGATCATTTTTCCATATCTTCACTCTTCAGAGATTTCTAAACACTTTGGCATACCACAGAAAAATGGATGTGTGTGTGCGTGTTTCGTTCATGTTTTCGGGCGCAAGAATCAACCGATTTGAATAATTCAAAAAACATTCCATTCCTATTGATAAGAAGATGTGCTGATTAGCTTTTGGCAAAGGCAAGTCCAGCCATTTCGAAGGTACAGAGGTGAATGTACAAAATATGGCAGTTTTTGAGAGAACTACGCATCCGATTTGAATGATTTAAAAAAATTTCTGCTTGTTATAACAAAATAATTGCTTTTGGAAAAAACTTTTTGTTGCAATTTTTTTTATATATCGAAAATAATTCACATTTTAAATTTAATTCTGGCTAAAGTTCTATAGCTTACTTATATACTTTAAGTAAATAATTTTAACTTTGTAATTCAGTTTATATAATTCTTATAAGTATCGAAATATCTATTTATTTCATATTCCTCGAACATTTCATTACGTTACCATTAGTTTTTAATTTTAAAGGGATTTAACGATATAATAGTTCATTAACCAATGCAAAATTCAAATTTTATGGGGACATTTTTTACAGAGATAACGCTGTTACCTTGTTATAGTAATTAGTCAGAAATATTCATAAGCATAGTTGAAATAACTTATCTAACTTATTTCTTATAAAATTGCTTTTGCTGTTGTTTGAATGAAAGTGATGGCTATAAATTTTTACTCTTTACTTTCAAATATTGTTGATGAATTTTTTTTAACTTTACTTGTTTTTGAGATATCGGTAGTGGACTTTTGTACCCGCAGATCTTCGAGCCCCGCTATACCTTATTATTAATGCCTTTATATATTGTAACACATCTATGAAAACGTAATCAATGGAATATGAATAAATCAACATAGCACTCCGTCGATTGAATAATCACATACCTCCCGAACACGAGATGCTCTTAAATTTAATTAACATCTTAAATAATATAAAACCATTAACATTATCACTCGGAATAAACACATTTTACCAAAAACTGAGAATATGTGTTATCAATTTTTGTATTTTTGAGTATTTGCTTTTTTACATATGCATTAAAGAATTAGAAATGTTCATAATCTAAATCATCAGCACGCTTTTTTTAACTGATAAAAATGATTGCGCATATTACTGAGCTATAAATGTTTAGAATGGGTAACACCTTCTAGATAACAAGGTAATTATTCATTTAAAAGATTTAAAATATTATTTGTAAGGCATTTATTTAATATGGAGTTTCTACCATTACTGGAATTCTTAACAATGATTTTATTAATTGTCAGACTAAGGCGTATAAAATATTATATATAAATATACAAATTGTTATTTATTGGATTTATTGTTCGGAAAAGAAACATATCAATTTATTGAAAAAATCCAGGACTTGTCTATTAAATATACACACATATATATTATATATATAATATATATATATTTGAAATTCACATAGCTAATACAATTTTTCTATGAATACAAATCTGATTATAAGCATACTCCCTAAAATGCAACAAAAATTCTATAAAATCTGAAATATAGAGCAAAAATATACACTTTTTATGTAAATTTGTAAGTAAGGTAAATATAGCTTGAACTTCGATTTCTAATTACGAGGTGTGTTCAAAAAGTACCCGGAATACTAATAATTAAATTTCGCGGGTCTGGAGTGTCTGATTGTCAAAATTTTTTTTTTATTGTGTTGGTATACATGCCCCTAAAGTATGATGAAATTTTCAGCTATATTCACTGTTTACTTTGTCTGTGGTAGTCGCTAAGTTCGACGTGTTTTTCTGAGCTCGGCGATTTTTTACAATGGAAGAATTGAAAAGTCAAAGAATTTGTATTAAATTTTGCGTAAAAAAAATGAAATAAAGTGTTGCAAAGTGCAAAAATTACCAGATATGGCTCCGTGTGACTTTTTCCTATTCCCAAGTTGAAGAGACCCATGAAAGGACGGCGGTTTCCTCGATTGAAGAAATCGCTGAGAGTGCTCAAGGACATATCAAAAGTGAATATCAAGGGTGCTTCGAAAATTTGGAAAAAACGCTGGCATAAGTGTATTATATCTGGGGGGGACTACTTTGAAGGGGACCACATTAATGTAGACGAATAAATAAATATTTTTTGAAAAAAAAAAAACGAAAATTCCGGGTACTTTTTTGAACAGACCTCGTATATGATGAAAACTTCTAATTATATGATATATGTATATAATCTTATATATAAAATTCTCGTGTCGCGAAATTCTCATGAAATTTTGTGTGCATATTGGGTAGGTCAGAGAATTGGACGACATTCATTTTTCGTCCCCCTAAATGTTAAGGGCAATCTACCACTTTCTTCTTTTAATTTTTTTTTGTCATTTTTCTTTGTTTTTATTTTTTTTAACGTGGCATTAAAAATACATACAACCCCCAAAATGTTTACTTTATTATCACCAACTTCTATTTTTTTATAACTATTTTAATAATTCAATAATTTTTTAACCCGCGTTAGTATTGAATATTTTTGACATAATATAATTAGGATTTTTAAGCTTCAAGAAAAACCTTAAATCTTTATTTGCTTTAGTATTTACTCTTATCAAGGGTGTCCAATTCTTATACTTTCTTTAATTTTTCGGGTCAATTTTCTTTATTTTATGTAGTGTTATGTATATATACAAAGCTATCTATGAACTCTTAATACTCTAATTCTCTTAATTCTCACATATTATCTTTAATTTATAATTTGTACACTTTAAAATGTAATTATATGTATTATTGCCTTGGGCGTTGAATAAATTAATAAAATAAAAAAAAAAAAAAAAAAATAATTTGAAATTAAAAATACACGGAACTTTCTTTACTTTGAAAAACTACCACACCTAACTTTTTTTTTAAATTTTGGAATCAATTGTTTTTTGAATTTTAATTTTCATAATGCCGAATTAAAAAATGCATACAACTCTAAATGTTCAACCTCTTTTCACAAATCTCTATTTTATAATAGCTAGTCAGTGATAGTTATTTACTGAAATTTAAATTATATTTCCTGATCTTATTATATATGAAGCATGAATTTTATTTGAAAAAAAAAACCATTATCTCATTGTACAAATAGTTCCCGATGCGCACAAACAGTACATAGTTGATAAATGGTTTGCAGAAAGAGCATTTTTTTTAAAAAAAGAGAGATTGAATATTAAAAACTGAAGATGCAATAGTTTTTGACAGGGAACTAGGTACCATACAAATTTATGGCAAAGCTGTTAAATTTCCAATCTCCGTCAATTCCCTGGAAATGCCACATATCAATATAATTTAAAAATGAATAATGGGTTTTGCTTCATAAATCAAAACTAGTAACATGCATGGCATCGTACCTTAAGGCAAATTGCTGGAACTTCCCGTACCAAAAATTATATATTTTTTAAAAGATTAACATTGTTTGAAAAAATTTACTTCGAAAAAAATAGATTTTGAGAAACTATAAATTTGACAAAAAATTTGAACTTTTTTTCAAAGCAATCGCACTGCTTTAACTGCACAGAGACGAAATATAAAGCGCGTATGTGCACGCCACCTTCTAAACGGATAATTTTTGGTACGGAACCCATAGGAATGTAAACAAAATTTATACTTATTGTTAAAATCTATAAAATATCTGATAATTTGATGTGCATATGTCTAACGATCATTTTTGACCGTCAAATGGCATTTTTTTTTTTACTTTTTTCACTAGATCTCCGAAACCGCTAAACCTGCCTTTATGAAAATATGATCAATTCTTTATCTTGTCAGTAAAAGTAAAATGTTTTTTGAATTATTGAAATCGGATGCTCCGTTCTCTTAAAAACCGAGTTACCATATTTGGCACTTTTTGCCCCGTATCTTCAGAACGGCGAGACCTGCCTTCGGCAAAAATTAATCAGCACGTCTCCTTATCAATACAAATCGAATGTTTTTTGAATTATTCAAATCGGTTGATCGGCGTTCCTGAAATCGTCGACGAAAATTTGTATCCGCACACACACACACACGCGCGCACACACACACGCATACACACACATACATACATACACACACATACATCCATTTTTTCTAAGGTATGCCAAAATGTTCAGAAATCTCTGAAACGTAAAGATATATAAAATTTTCATTTTCGATTTTTTTGCGATTACTATAACTTGCCCTACGGGAAGTTAAAATATTACTGAATTAATGAGAAGCGCGGTAATAATATATCAAAATCTAGAAACTTTAAATGTTGAAAATAAATTTAATTAAAATCAGCTTCAGATTAAGTTGGCACTTGCAAAGACTATTAATAGTAATTTTTTTCATATCAACACCAACTATAATCAATACAAATAAAATATATGTCTAATGTAATATACATTTTTATCATAAATCAACGTAAACTACAATTAATTTCATAATAAAATATATAGTGTCTTCTGTGACACAGACGTAAATTGTGTCACAGGAGACACTATATATGTGGGCCACATCTTATAACTATGTACATATATATTTCATTCGATATTCTTTACTTGAATCTGTAATATAATTCTTATATGTTGCAACTAGCGTCAAGGTGTTGTTGCAACTAACCCCAAGTGTGTTTTTTTTTACATAAATCAAGATAAACATAAAATTTAGCAATCACAAAAATTGTTACACATTAAAATTTATATATATATATATATATATATATATATATTTATATATATTTTCAGGTGCTTATTCACAGTCCTCATAGAAGAACCGGCCTTCCGACTGGACGAATAACTTGGTCTGAGACGAATGCGGAAGTGGCCACGCTGGCGTTGAATCAGCCAGTGACGGCATTGGTGGCGGGCAAGCTCATTGAAAACGACGACAAAGACATCTTGGTCATCGGATCGCCAACTCATATTTTAGGTTAGCAGCCAATAAACGCCGAAACTAGGCGTAAGTTGCATATTTCCCAATAACACAGGTACTTTCCAATATCAAGAATTATTGAGTGGATCAATAAAAATTAATATCAAGTGAATATTTGCAAGTTGATATCAAGCAAATCGCGAATTATGAAAATAATTTTCAAAAATTGATATACTTCGATAGAATGTAGAACATAATACAGTTTGAGCATGGGAGTTGTTCAACAAAACATTATTAATCCATTTCTGCAATATCATGAATGGACAGGAAGAAACAACAATTAAATTAATATATGGTAGATTTTTTTAATATTCGAAAATCGAAAATGAAAATTTTTGCATTTCTTCACGTTTTGAAGGTTTCTGAACATTTTGGCATACCTCAGAAAAAATGGATGTGTGTGTGTGTTTTGTGCGTCCGCATTTTTTCGTTCACGTTTTCGTGCGCACGGATCAACCTATTTGAATGGTTCAAAAAACATTCGATTCCTATTGATAGGGAGATGTACTGATTAGTTTTTGGCAAATGCAGGTCCAGCCATCACGGAGATAGAAAGCAAAGAGTGCAGAAAATGGAAATCAAAATTTTCAGAGAACGGAGCATCCGATTTGAATAATCTAAAAAACATTCAATTAGTAATGATTGGGAGAAATGGTTATTAGTTTTCGGCAAAGGCAGGCCCAGCCATTTCGTAGATACAGAGTTAAATATACAAAATTGGCAGTTTTTAAGAGAAATAAGCATCCGAATTGAATGATTCAAAAATCTTTTTGCTTGTGTTGACAAAACAATTGTTTCTGGAACAAAAATTTTTTTGACATTTTTTTGTATATTGAAAATAATTCAGATTTCAATTTTAATTCTGGTTAAAGTTTTAAAGCTCACTTATATACTTTAAATAAATAACTTTAACTTTGTAATTCAGTTTATATAATTCTTATAAATAAGTATTAGACAAATGTTACAGTATTTATAATAATTTATTTTGAAAACATTTCATATTCATTGAACATTTCGTTACGGTTCCAGCGATTTGCCTAAGTTCCAGCGATTTGCCTAAGACACGATGCCATACACCACTAGTTGTTTAATTTAGGTTTAATTTTTTATTTTGCATTATCCTCAACAATTTTGTATTATAAAATTTTGATTGACAAAAAAACACTATCAATTCACGTTTCCAAATGATTCATGGTCAAGAAAGATTTGTAGAAATCTAAAATCAAAATTGATTATTAACTACAAAGAAATGGCTTAATCTATACATATTCACTTTGTATTATGTATTTGTATGTATAATAAACTTTGTATTAAACTGATAATATTTTAAAGGTTTGAAAATGATATGGGCTAGTTTCCATACAAAATCGGTATTTTTTTTATTTATAAATTTACACTGTTTTTTTTTAAAAAAGTCCGGTTAGTATACCAATTTCCAACTTCCCAGCACGAACTTTGAATTAAATGCAAAATTACAAATATAACTCTTTATCACGAAAAAACGGTTAGTTAACAGAAATTAGTTATCGTTAATGTAAATAAGGATTTATTGCTTATGTATTTTTAAAACTGCAATAATTTTTCTGTTCAACTATTAGTTACGAATAAATATTAAACTATTATTGTTCCTTAGCCTACCACGTTGAGAATAATACCGACGTCTTTTTCCAAGAGATTCCCGAAGGATCTTCTTCAATCATAATTGGATACTTGGGGAGTATAAATACTCCCTTGGCAATAGTTGGAGGTGCTTATGCAGTTAGAGGTTTTGATGCAACAGGCAAGGAGCATTTTTGGTTTCTTCCTGGAGGAAATGTAAAGGCTCTTGAATTATTGGATACGGATGATGACGGATTAAACGAAGTAAGTAACCACCTAGAAATCTTCAAATGTTTTAATATGTGACTTATAATTTAATTACCACTAAAATTAATTTGAATAAATATGCGTTTTACAAACGAAACTTTTAAGAATAAAATGTCTTATCCCTTTCTCTACGAGCGTCGCCTATAGGCGTCCACGTGACGATCTGTATGTTCGAATGCCGTCAATAGACGACATCGAGTGCTCCGCTTTTTGCTTCAAGATTTATCACTTTGACAATGAGTTAAATGCAAATCACGGAAATTAGATCGAAGATTTCGGCCCTTTTTAATTTTTTTTCCATTTGTCCCTCAGTTCTGACTTTATATTCGTGTTAAATATCCGGGACCATACGTCCCGGGTTTTTTTAAAAGCAATATTTGTCCAGGATCTATTTCTTTTGTACCAGACTGTCCCGTTTTTTTCGAAAATTAATAGGTAATTTAACAGAAATTATGAAAACAAACAAGTGCTATTATAAAGAAAACTAAATAAGAAAATTATACAAGGCTCAAAAGCAAAACAAAAACACAATTTACCCGTAAGGTAAGTTATAGTAATCGCAAAAAATCGAAAATGCAATTTTTTTTATGTCTACGTTTCAGAGGTTTCTGAACATTTTGGCATACCTTAGAAAAAATGGACGTATGTGTGTGTATGTATGTGCAGATATAATTTTTCGTCGATTCCTATTGATAAGGAAGATGTGTTAATTGGTTTTTGGTAAAGGCAAGTCTAGAAGAAATGGATGTATGTGTGTGTATGTATGTGCAGATATAATTTTTCTTCGATATCTATCGATAAGGAGACGTTTTTCCCTAAAGCAGGTCTAACCATTTCGAAGATACGGGGCAAAAAGTGCCAAAGATGGTATGGTTTTATTTCATTTTTTGAGAGAATGGAGCGTCCGATTTGAATAATTCAAAAAACATTTTTATTGATGAAATGAACAACAGGCAGGTCCAGGGTTTCCAGAGATCCAATAAAAAAGTAAAACGATCAGAAATGATCATTTGACATATGCACATCATATATTCAGATATTTTATAGAGATTATGATAATAAGTACAAATTTTGTGTACATTTATATGGGTTTCATATCAATATTTACACGTTAGACTCTTCTAAATAAAGAAAAAATCAAATTTTTTAAAAAAGTCTAATATTTACAAAAATTTTCAAAAACCTATTTTTTTCAAAATTTTGAAAAATGTTTAAAGATTTAAAAAAATTAGAGTTTGGTACGATGTCATGCACCACTAGTTTTACTTAAAAAAATATGGTCACCTTACTATTAGAGACAACCTTTTTCATTCTGTGATCTTGTGTAATCAATTTTGAAATGATTCAAATTTCAGCTAATAACTGGGAGCGATGATTGTTTCATTCGGTCGTACAAAGCGGATGGCACCCTCCTCACCGAGTGGTACGAAACTGCACCTGTGACACTATTAGCGAAATTAGCGAACGCGACCAGACTTGCTTACGGATTATCCAATGGGACGATTGGCGTCTACGAAGACGGCGTCAGATTGTGGCGGGTCAAGGTAATTATTTTGATATTTACATGTGTCTTGATAACGTGCATCGTTTCGAAATTTTTGCGTCTGATAAAAAATACATTCACGCGTGAGGCGATTTCCGTACGTATACCCCTTTTCTAAATGTAAGATAAATTCGTGTTACTTCCATGCAGCAATCTAGTTGATAAATTAGAAAATTTCCATTTTAAATCATTTTTGGTATCTCATGTTCGAAGGCAATATTTACCGAAAATAGTATTTTTGATTTAACTATTGAGCTGTGATTAGGGTTTATACAAAAACCGATAACTCAGAAAACCGGTTTTCGAATTTTTGCTCAAATATTCTGTAATAACAACAATTTATCCGTAAATTTAGTGCGATTTGAAGCAGTATTTGACTGAATTTATTTATTGTTCAATTTTATAAATAGTAAACGAAATTATTTTAATTAGTAGAACAAAAAAATAATAGTTTATCTGGATTAAATGACTTTGAAAATAATTATTCGTTATTCATGCATCATTTTCACATATAAGAATAAAAATATTTTTATAATAGTGAAAGGAAAGTTTTCGAATGAATAAAAATAATACATTTTCAAATAAAAAACATGTTTTGATATAAAAAAATAAAAAAATATTAGATACGTGTTGAAACATGCTTGTTAATATCAATTTTAGTTTTAAAAACAATTAAGCTAAACCCACTGTATTTTCTATTCCGGGCAATTTTAAATAAATAATTTTAAAAATTCTAATTAGTTTTTTATTTAATAAAATATTATTTAAAAAAACTGAGACATCCATCGATTTGTTGCTTAGACGTGTCTTTTTTCCATAATTTCCCGCTTAATTTCCTAGGCTTAATTGTTTTTATAGCCTGATATAATAATGTTTTTGTTCTTTTATTGGTGGCTTCTAGGGCTTAAAACTCTTTTTTTGTAGTTTGAGTAGAGAAAGTTACTTCTTCAAGAAGAAGTGACACTGATTTAAATTTATATAAACACTGGTATGAAAATCTAAATTAATATATACATTAGGCAGAAGATTACAGAAAACTTCTCTGGGAAATATAGCAAACTGATAAGATTCCAAATGCTATTGAACCGATATGATTCCAAGAATCAAAACGCTTGCTTTCATCTGGTATATTTGGCTATAAAATCGACATTTTCTATCGTATTTTAATTTTTAAGGGATTTTACAAAATAATAGCTACATTATTCAACAAGCAAAATATAAATTTCGTGAGTACATTTTTTACAGAGATAACACTTTAAATAATCTTAATCTCGAATTTCGTCAGAAATATTATCAGCAGTGTTGGAATAAGTATTTATTTAATTTATCTCTAAAATTGATATTTTTAATTTAATTAACTCATATTTATTTTTTACACCTTTGCCAGAGTAAAGGTTAAGTTGTTTTTTTTCCTCACCCAGGTCCCAGGCGTAAGTTTTTATAGAGGTTATATAAAAAAAGACTGTTGAATCTAACTTCAAATTAACAATACATTTTATAAAACAAAAAAATAACGCATATTTAAAAAATATAAAGTTTTTAAGTTAAAAGTTTCGAAAAGTAAGCAACAGTGCTCACGACCAAAAAACTAATAACGAAAGAAAATATTTATGTTATGGATTTTCAGGCATTGCCGTTGATAGCAACGTTGTAAGAATTAAGGTGATCGCTGATTATACATCTTTTTTCTTCTACTTTCAAATATTGTTAATAAAAAAAAAATAATTTTACTGATTTTTGAAATATTGACGGTGGACTTATTTACCCACGGGTCTACTCTATATAATGCATTATAAATGCCAAATGACATTATGTCAGTACTGTACTAGAGCATTATTACCAATTGAACGAAGCTTCTTATTCACAATTTCAATGCAAAACTCCGAAAGTATTTAACATTGAGGAACCTCCAATTCCAATATCTTTTTTATATCTGATAAAATCTCAAAATTTTAAATATTATTAGTAGCAATAGCATATCCATTTTAAAATACCTTAGTAATAATTACAAATAAAATATAACATTTTTTTTAAATTGTATATAACTGCATTGTTTTAAATTATGCCTTTTGCTAACAATTGTGACATTTCTGCACACTTAGTACATACGAGTTAAGATTATTGCATTTAAAATTAAAATGCGTATTTAGATTGTGAGAAGCGGAGAGGAGAGGATGGGACTAACAAAATTTTATTAACATTTTTTATAATTATCCAGAAAACCAAAAATAACTAGGTGTGAGTGGCATTTTGCCCTAAAGCAAGTTTCATGAACTTCCCGATATGTGTATTAATTGACTTACTTAACTGAAATTGAAATTTAGCTATTTAGATTAAATTTTCAACTGAATATTTCAAATATAAAGTTATCGCTTTCACTAAAACCTAATCAAAACAATTTCTAATTAATATCTCTCAAACACATTTATATATATTGAATTATATTAATTATAATGCACAAATATGTCCTAAAAGCGCAGCCCAATACTTTAAATACTACTGAGTTTATATAATTACTAGCACTAGCACTTATTCTTAATTTAGTAATATTTAAACAAGATTTCAGCAATATATTGATCAAGATTTTAGAAAGATATTAGTAAGATTTTAGCCATATTTGAGTAAGGTTTTAGGAAGAAATAATATTTCAGTTGTAATATAGTATAAAGGAGTTTATAATCAAGTTAGAATCTAAGACAAGTTTAATGAATAATAATAGACCAGAATAATAAAATTTAATCAAAATCGCATTATACACCGTATTATTCTAATAAGATTCTGACAAGAAGGCAATAAGGATCTAATGACATCATAAAAATTCAAGTGTAAAGAACTAAAAATCTAGTTGGAATCTTTTAAGGATTTTCTAAGGTCTTTACGGTAAAACAAAATAAGATACGAGTCGTGATATTTTTGAATTTGTAAACCGACAAATTTTATTACAGGTTTATACTTTTGTAATGACTTAATTTTTGATACATAATTTTTTTACATTTAAATATTTTTTTTAATATCTATTTATCAATATCTCTCAAAGGAAAACTGTTAAATTTCTAATTATATTTCCCAGAGCAAAAATGCAGTGAATTCCATACATGGTTTTGACATGATGGGTTTGGGACACGACCAATTGATAACTGGCTGGAGTAACGGCAAGGTAACCATGAATGAATGTTTATTATTAAAATAATTTGTGTGTTTTATTATCGATAATAATATAAACTACATAATTTTTGTATGTAGGAGTATAGATTTGTGCATCACATGTCAAATTCCAAAGTTACCATTTATTTAAAGCCACATTGTAGTTCAAAGTGAAACTTTGGTGATATTCAGATAAATTAATATCAAAGTTATAATAAATTATTATATCTAAACTGATTTTATCTTTAGGTGGATGTCAGAGACACTTTTACTGGCGACGTTTTGTTTAAAGTGAATTTGTCTCAATCGGTGGCAGCGGTACTGCGCGGCGATTACAGAAACGTCGGCAAGGATGACTTAATAGCATGCAGCATCGAGGGAGAAAGTTAGTTTTTATACCTAAAATATTTCTGAGCGACTTATAAAAAATAATAGCTGGGTGAGAATCGCATTCTTAATCACTAAGAAACCAATTTATTAGTTCATGAGTAATCGATAACTATAACTATACTAAGGTTCCGCAGAGAATTATTAACCTTTTTGGACGGATTAAGGTTGGAGATGGGTAGTACTCGGAGTTATTTTCCGTCGATAGAACAGAACACGCAATGTGTAAATAAGATTTAATCATTGTTTTGCCAACTTTCGATATATTTTTATTATAATTTATTAATCTAATGTTGTATAAAAGTTTGGTTTATATTTACTGTATGCTGTATGAATGCTTACAGTATACGATTCGTATAGTAACTTGCCGTAGTGGTTGAGAGTGAACAAACGATGTAAAAGTTTAAAATATTGAATATTATTAAAATAATTTTAAGATTATTTTTAAAATTATTATTATACATATTATAGAAGAAACGAACACGCATCTAAGACATACGCGGGTACTTTCTAAAAGCACAATTTTTTAACTTTATTAATTTTTATAATTAAATTACTTGTCTTTGGCCTCTTGACTAATATTTCTATCGCCATATAAAGTTTCATTAAATAAATTTTTTATTTACAATCAATTACGAAGGAACAATTTGAGTAATCTTTGGTAAAAACTATAATCAGCACGATTCCGTTTTTTTAAAAAAAATCACAATACTCCTACGTTGAGCGACTTCAAGAATTTTGATGATTGCAAATCAAACAAAAATTTATTATGAATCTTAAATAAATACATTTTTGATTCAAGTATATCTAAGCAACTTCATTTTTTTAAAACTTTACAATACTCTTTTTTTATTTTATTGAATGAAATAACAAAAACTATTACTTAATTCAATTAGATGGTGACCTAAAAATTCGGTGCGATTTATTAAAGTCATAATAATGTACTTTTTAAATTATAATGATTCAGAGCAAGTGTTAACGGTTTAAAAATTCGGAACAGGGCCTTAACAAATTATGGCAATTTATTCAGGTTATAATAAATGCATTATTAATTCATAGTCGATTCAGAGAAACTTTTTCCCAAAAAATTTGGTTATGTACCACATCATGCAAATTGAATTCTCATAATAGTAGATTAATTAGTCGTAAAATTGATAGTATATAATAAAGTCATAATAAATTAAGTCAATTCCGAACAATTTGTTTAAAAAAATCACAAAGTAGATAATTAGTCGTAAATTTGATAGAAATAATAAAATCATAATAAATATAGTCAATTCAGAACCAAGTGGTTTAAAAAAATCACAAATCTCATCCATCGCGCAATTGAGATTTTAAGCTGAATATAAATAAAATTAAAACTAAAATGCAGAGGCTGTATCAACGAAAATACACCAACCTATTTAGAAAGTTCGACCACTTTAATTCCTGAAAAGGTTTGAAAAACAATTCAATTTTTTGATTGTGAATTGTCTTAAAAATGTACTAAGCATCATTACATATGTATAAAAATTATGCTTTAAACTTTTTTTAATATACATGAATGGAAACAAAACAGTTACATTCTATAAGCCTTATGGGCTACGATGAACCCTTTAGGAGGATCAAATATAGCGTGGATCTTCATTGAGATACTTCTTTTTTCTTAAATAAATCTCTTGATTGCTTGCAATTTAACATTGCCTTTATATAAATTACCTTTGTTTTTTTGACATAATTTATAGTTTCTAAAGTTTATGAACAGAAAATGTCTGAAATCTACCATACACAATTATAGATACTATTAAAAATTTCATTTAAAAAACAATATTTGGTTTTGAAAATGCTTATTTGAAATAAATAAACTTGTGTTCACCAATTATTATCTCTATTAATGCAGTTTGCGGATATGTAACTCAAACCGCAGTAAGTGAGAGCGCTTTGATTCGAAAACAAGAAGTCATAAAAGAACTAATGTCGAAGAAGCAAACACTTCAACTGGAATTGAAGCACTATCACGCCAACGAACGCGCAAACCAGGACCGAGAAAAAACCAGGGACCATGCCAAATTGAGAACAGGTGAAAACAGCTTGATACCGGCCAACACTCGTCTACAGATAGGTGTTGCTACAAACTTAGACTCCAAAAAGGTCAGAAAAGAAATTAGTTTTGATTGTGTTTTTATTTTACTTATTATATTACATACAAAATACTTTGTTTGCTAAATTTTGAAAGCGGTTAGGATACATCATTTAAAGGAGCGATGAACAGTTAAGGGGAAGTCCCCGAGTGCCGGACACCTAAGGTTATTTATAAATAAATCAACAAATATTCTGCGAAATGTTTATTGAATTATGATTTTATGTTAGATAACAAAGTTAGAAATCAATTCTAACAAGAAATATAATTATCTTTACTTCCGGCGCTAAGGGACGACTTAGTGTCTGGTGCTAAGGGACAGACAATTTCGTTCATTTGGTGGTACCTACTAAAATTGTTTGAAATATCTAATAATATTCTACCATTTTACGGATAACAATCAAGTACTACTTTTATTTTTGAATGCCACTGAAATATAAATGCATAAATACACAAGAATTACTTCCATTGATATTTAGGTGACGCCGTGTTTTTGCGTCTAAAACAACAGATGGTTGCTCCCGCCGTGGCCGTGTGCGTCACAGGTGAGTCTTGGCGCGTGATCCTGCACCTGTGTGCCCTCCGCGCCCCTTTCACTTGTATTTTGAAATAAAAAGATGTATACTCGCTTAAATAATACGAGTTAAATAGAGTGTCCGGCTTTAAGTGCCGTCCGGCGTTACGGGACTTCCCCCTACTTTACAGATTAGTTTTGCGCGACAACCAGCAGTAAGCCATGGAATTAGCAGAAATGTTTGTTTACGGTTTAGCAACATATTCTGAATCAATTTTTAACATTTCAAAACCGATCGAAAGATATCAGTTTTTGGCAAGCATTGACAGGGCGTTTGAAATTAAATGTTTAAATTTTTCTGATGAAAACGTTGACGATAGGTTAAATTATTTTGCCATTGCAGCCACACGTTGAATTGTCGATATGTACAAATAACGAAACCATAGTGCGATGTGTACTTGTGTTTGCTGAAGGAATATTCTTAGGAGGTGGAGAGTCGCTCATATTATATCCACCACCATCTAAAGTGGCAAGTAAATTGTGCGTTCCCTTAATTCCTCCAAGGGACGTTCCTGTCGACATACATATAAAGGTAATGGCGCATGCCAAGTTCCATTGTTTATGTCTAGTCTATTATAGATTTCAGAAAATGCATTTAAGTTATACATACATTCATAATGAAACCATGCAGTGTCCTCGCACATCTGAATCTGGTAAAGACATTATTAAATGTTCTTAGATCTAAGCCAGAGTGACTGAATCCCTAAAACTATTTGAAGTAACCAAAGCCTAATTATTGTTTTTTTTTAATATAAGCAAATGTGTGTATGTATATTTTGTGCAATCTAACTTGTAAGAATCACTTTTGTTAAAACCTGATTGATAGTAATGCATTGAATATCTATGAATGGCTAAAATATATACTTGATGTCATGTTTGTCAGGCTTTTGTTGGCAACCCAGAATGTTCTCAATATCACGTATTTGAACTAACAAGGCAATTGCCAAGATTTTGTATGTACGCCATCCCTCAAGAAATTACATCATCGCCTAAGACCGTCTCACAAATTGGGCAACTATCTGTTGAAGGTAATATTTATGAAATAGTTTAAACAAATTGATTTTGGTTGAATTGGCACTAGAAACATATAAAAATTGATTGAACATAATTTTCAGAAACATAGTTTAGTTTTCTTTCTTGTTCCATTATTTGATTGGATGCTTGTATTTTTTTCAGCAACATATTTTATCACCATCAAATTATTGCATATATATATAAATAAATAAATATATATATATATATATATATACATATATATATATATATATATAAATTACATGATTCTTGAAATAGGGGCAAAACTTTTGAAAGATCAAATACCCGGTAAGGTGCGTTTTCATATCGCAGAAAGGTTGCAGCGAATTTGCATCTGGATAAACCAAAATTTCTTATTGAGCAGTGACATAATTGCACAGCCAACTGAAGATCAAGAACTGAAACTTCTTTTAAGTAAGTAGAAAAAACGCACCTTATCAATAATTAACTTAAATAAATACTATTATAAAAGGATAATATTACAGCATGCCTTAGAGATAATACACAGCTATTGATGGAGTTCACAGGTGATGGAGAAGTAATTCTGACCACACCAAATATGGCCCTGGCAGCTGATTTAATTCAGTCATTAGCAAGCTTCTTAAAATTAGAAAATCTACAAGTAAGATTGAATTTATAATGCAGTATTTCTTAGAATAAATTGCTTCAAAGTAATTGTTAATCTAATAGGGAATGTGCAATTTACTCAAGACAGTTGAATTTATATAAAACAGTTTTGTTTGGCCAAGATATTAGTGGTTATCTTATTAATTACACCGTCGATTAATTAAAGAAGCTCAGAATTGTCTTTTAATTGAGAAATTTTATTATTTTGAATCAAGTTAATTTGTTTATATACAGTCTGTATATTTATATATTCAGACAATATGTTTGATTACGAATTGGATAATATAAATGATAAGGTCTCTTTACCAAAAAACATTTTCTTTTGCGACAGATTTTCTTGGTGAAACATAGTCGGCATTTATACTTTGCAATAAAAAAGCTTTAAACAAAATGATAGATATGGGCATAAGATACTAAAGACTATTTGAAAATACAATTATTGCATGCATTTTAACTATAGATCATCACAAATTGACATTTAATCAATCGGGGATGGTCCAAGATTGTCGGCAACGCTCGTTCACTAAGTGACGTCCCCTTCTATTTTTTGACACTTTATAAAATGGAAAACATATGAGGAGTAGCAGTCAGTGTAGTATAAGGTCTATGATTTTAACCCCTATAAACGACATAAAGTGAGTTGAATTAGGCTTGAATATTGTGACAATAATTAATATTGCCGCCTGAAAGACTATCATTTTTACTGATAATGATGAATGAAAATATTTTGTGTAACATATAATTGGGCGACATACTGGTCGGTACAACTGTGACACTCCTGCGTGCTACAATTGTGATTATATTAATCGTTAAAGAACTAATAATAACATCTTACTGAAGATTTCTTTAATTAGTTTTTATTTGTATTATCACAATTTTTATGATTTATTCTTGCAGTCAGAAGCTCGTTTCAATGCCGAAGAAACAAAATTAAGAAATTTAATAGAGAAATTGAATGGTCTCCAAGAAACCACAAATATTTTACAGGCGGAACGTGCAGAACACTTAGGCATTTTGAGAAGCTTAGCCGTAAAAGCCGAAGATGCCAGAATCAATTTCGAGTAAGTTTCAGAAAAATTTAGCTTGAACTGTTAAACTATTGGCTTACATGGAAAATAATTTTATATATAATACATAATCTTTGTCAAGTAATTGTTTTTTAGAGACGATATACAGAAATATTACGATGAAATAGAGACCATGAATTCGGACTTGATGCGTGGCTATCAGATAAGAATGGCGAATTACGAAGAGACACAGGAAGCTCTCAAAAGTACAAATGCCATCATAAAACAGGCCGCCAGGTTAAGAGGTACTATTTAATTACGGTTTTACCATATATTTCAATGTAATAAAATAAGCCAGTGGTGCATGACATCGTGCCTCAAAGCAAATTGCTGAAACTTCCCATTGTGAAGTATTATTTCATCGATTATATTTTTATTGGTGTTTGTGTCTTGATAATTTGTGTTTTATTTACTGAGAAAGAGTCAAACTGGGACTCAAAACGTATGTATCTAATAATAATATTTTAATAAACAAATTTAATTTTTCTTTCTATTTACATTCTATACCTGAAAAATAAAATATATTTCATTGGCAGAGTGGTCGTTTATGAAAATTTGTTATCATCAACTATATAGTCTATTTAGTCTTTCTAGTATGAATGACTTGTTCTTTTATTTCAGTTGGAAAGTACGCAACCAACATGATAAAGCAATGCAGAACAGCAATCAAAAATAACAACATCGACCATTTAATCAAAATTTTACGAACGGCCGATGTATGATACACGAACCATGCATTATCAAAGGTGTACTATGTACATGGCACCGAATTCAAGTAATTTATTATTGACAATATTTTTACAATTTTTATCCTTAAGATGCTGAAAATAAATTGAAAATATTCAAAAATGAGTTTTTTTTTAATTATGTTAAGTTCAAGTTACAGTTTTAAATTCTGTTCAAGTCAGAAGAAAAGATATACAGGAAAACATTTGTTAACAGCAATTGAGCAGAGTTAAAACTGGTTTGTAAACTCCAGAATCAAAAATGCTATTGAAGTTGGTAAATGTATTAGTTGATCAGTTAGGTGTTAAATTGATTACACTCAACTATTTAAGACTATTGCAGCGACTAGTTTTAACAAAACAATCGCTATTTTATTGTATTTAGGTTCTACATTCGATTGATAAGTTCACCATGTTCTCCTAGTTGTTTGTGTCATCACTTCTTCAAGATGATCCATTATATGGGACAAAAATTGAAATAAAAAAGATGTATGTGATGATGAAAACGGTATTATATTATTATAGCACAAAATGCTAAATATCTTAATGCTAAATTCTAGGCAATATCTAAAAAGTATTCCAAAAGTTTACAAAGTCAGAATGAAACAATCAAGTGATAACTTGATTTTATATTGCTGAACATTTAGGTATTTTGAGAAGCTTAGTCGTAAAGGCCGAAGGTGCCACAATCATAAAGCTTAAAGTCACATTCAAAATAAGTAGTATATCACAAGATTGCATCCTTCTAACATCAAATAACTAAAACAGGAAATATAACAGTTTTCGAACGATTTCAAATCGCGTTTATTGCATCGTATATTTTAAATAAATTTACATTTTTTGAAAATCAAGTGCATTATACAAATAATTATTAAAATATTTTAATAAATTATATATAAATAGAATGATTTTCTAAAAACAAAGTTTCAAATTCTAATTATCATTTCTACTGCAAAATTATAGATTTTCATCTCGATCACCATCAGCGAGATTAGTTGAAACAGTAAAACTCCAAACAGACGACAACGTTCATAAAGATAGACCAGATTATCAAAAAATATCATAATTGCCACAGACCCGAGACGCGCAACAATTTTAGTAGTTCCTAAATAAATCAGCAGCAGCTGATCAATTATTATGATGTCGTCTATAACGGTTTACCACACGGACACTATTATACGTCCGATATCCCCGACTTTTACGCAACAAGTTTAGTAGTTCTTAAACCTTAAACCTTTGGACTTCCAAATACAGACATGAATTGAATTGCTCCATTCATGGGAATGATTTGTCTAATCATTGCAACAGCATATTCTATTGTTGGTCAGCAGAATCATACAAATCTTGGTTAAAATTGGACAACGTGATGATGATTTTAATAAACTATCTCCAACAGAGGCAGATTAGCACCTTCACAAACTGGATAAGCAAATGCATGTGTAATCGCTTGCTGATAAAATAGCTCTGGAGTCATTGCAATCAGGTCAACTAGCAAGTTTTGCAGAAAATCAAGATATTGGAAAACTACCGGTGGCAAACTCTGTGTGTTTCGAGGTGACAAATTTGCGAAGCATATAACTAACGTCGATGCTAGTGATATTTTTATTTAGAATACATTGCCTTCAGATCATCTTCGGTCAAACCTACTTCATAATTGATCACTAGTGATGAGAAAATTTGAGTAATCTTGATGATTTGACCATTCGTCAATGCCCAATTTATAGCAACAGTTTAAATTATTGTGGTCGGCTTGGTGCAAAACTATAAAAATTATTTATAAAAAAGAAACTGTGATATGAAAATGTGAAACTGTAATTAAATCTAATTAGCTTCCCCTAGGGCAAGTTATAGTAATCGCAAAAAATCGAAAATGAAATTTTTTATATATCTTTACATTTCAAAACCTCTGAACATTGTGTGTACGTATGTAGGTGTGCGTGTGTGCGTGTGTGCGTGCGGATACAAATTTTCGTCAACGATTTCGGGAACACCGATCAACCGATTTGAATAATTCAAAAAACATTCGAATCGAATTGATAAGGAGACGTGCTAATTAGTTTTTCGCGAAAGCAGGTCTAGCCGTTCCAAAGATACAGGGCAAACAGTGCCAAAAATGGTAACTAAGTTTTTAAGAGAATGAAGCGTCCGATATTAATAATTCAAAAAACATTTTACTTGTATTGACGAAATAAACAACTGGTAAAATTTCTCTTTTTTTCTCAATAAAAATAAGTTGAAAAACTGTCATTTGGCGGTCAAAAATGTTTATTGGACAT
>NW_020538040.1:38540296-38562106 GCF_003426905.1 Ctenocephalides felis | reverse complement strand
TGTGAGTAGTCATCACATTCACAACTGCTCCTAAACCCTTAATTTCTGACCGTTGTTCAAATCAAAATGAAAAAAGTCAAAGATTGATCACGTTTGTATAATTGTATTACCATAATGCTAATTATGAAACTAAGTGTAAGTGGCATTTTTTCTTAAAGCAAGCTGAAAAACAAATATGTAAAATAACCAACATAGTCAATAAGAATTCATTAATTTTAGCAAAATATTAACATGATTTCTCATTACAAGCTTTAATGATTTTTTATAATTAAACCACTTTTTATAAGACTTGACAAGAGTCTGAAATAATATTTATTATTATTGATTACGGCTTGCTTATGAATAAATAAATAAATAAATATATTGTTACAGGGTGTTAGTTCAGACTCTATCATAATACAAAGATTTTCTTTCTCTCAATAAGAATTGAGTTTTAGTAGATTTAAAAATTATAACGATAGAATTTGAACATTTCTCTATCATTATACGAAGTTGTATGAAATTGTCAATAATTTTTTTACAACAAATTCCACTCGTTTTCCAATTCCAACGTCGACCAAACGATAAATTTTGAATCACATACCCACTAAACACATTAAACATCAAACGAATAAAACTTGACACGCAAATGAAAGGGTCAATTTGAACATTGGGCATAAACTATCACGGCCAGATTCCAATTGATCTTAACATATAATATGTAAAAATAAATTATTAAAATTAATGTTGAATACTTCAAAGTATGTTCTAAATCAGTTGATAGCTGATAGCGTAGCAAACAAAAAACGAACTCATTCAGACAAGTACAAAAGCCGCTTGAAGATCACCCAAACTCGCTTACTAGAGAACACTGCCAGCCATAATAAATAGATGAACCGCCATGGATCATGATGCTATTGAGTTATAATAAATACCGTGAAAATGTCATGTATTTGCTGTGAATTCATGCGTTCTATAGATAAACTGCAACGTCTCTTATATGTTATGAAGCTGGGTCAGAAAAACTCTGCTATATAAGATAGTTTTTTGACATTTGTGCGGTTTCTAGATTAGGTTTTCTATTTGACAACCTGAGAAAAACGCCTGACTGCACAGCAACCACATGGCTCTTGACAATATTTAGAACGATTTAGTATGGAAAGTTCTACATGACATAGCATTCCTATAATATTGATCTATTGATGGCAGAATCGGTCCAAGAAGTTCATTGTTCATTAAATCATGGTTATAGTCAAAATCACTGTCAATAGATAATATACAATTTACTAAAATTTTACTTGTTGTCCTCTTAAGATAGTTGTAAACATTATTGTGTAATGGAAAAAACATACACAAACACATACTCCGATTTAGTTAGGACAAAAAAAGATAATAGTGCTACTATTATATATAGTCGGATTTTCTGGCAAAAACTAACCAATCTTTCGGGAAGAAAAAAAACAATTACGTCTCGGATGCTTTCCGATATGCCACGACAGCTCAATAATGTATATTATTATAAAATGATTTTCATTTTATAGGCATAACAACAATATATGATGAGCAGTAAGTAAAACGATAAGTGTCAAGGTGGAATTAGAAATAAGACAAGTAGCAAAGCAACATCACAATGGCACATCTTATCTGGTTCTGTCAGACACGGATACGGTCAGGAAATTATAAACACTTATTTAATATGCATAAATACGTTTACGTGCAAATTTACAAACAGGTATTTATACATTACGGAGATGTGATCTCATTTCGGCTGCCACCAAATAGAATGATTCCGTAGAATTAGGACACATAATAGTATTCGGCAACTTTATGCCTGTCATACTAAAAATGGAAAGCAAAAAAAAATGTTCTGAAGACAAGAAACAAGAAGAAGTGCATAAAAATGCAGCCTATATGCGTTCAGCTAATGTGTAATAATTTATCATATTTATAAATAGTAGTAATCGTCATTGTAACACAAATTGTATCAACTTTGACGTTAACATATTTGAACATAAAAATCACAGTTTTTTTTCAAATATGTATTACAAGCACTTCCATATTCAATTCTTCTATTTTGAACTTCCAATATGGTAAGTTATATTAATCGCAAAAAATCGAAAATAAAAATTTTTGATATATCTTTACGTTTCAAAGGTTTTTGAACATTTTGACATACCTTAGAAAAATGGATGTGTGTGTATGTATGCGCGGATACAATTTTTCTTTGACGATTTTGGGTACACAGATCAACCGCCAAATATCTATTTTTTTTCAAAGTTTTTAAATAATTTTAAAGTGTTTTCAAAAGTTTTAATTTTTTGAACGGGAAGTACCAGCAATTTGTCTAAAGGCACGATGCCAGGCCCCACTAGTTACAATTTAGTAATTAGAGTGAAAATAGTAAAATTATTTTTCGTGATGATAATAGTAGTCCTTATATTAGTGAAATTATAACATAATAAAAAATATACAAATATTACATTACAAAATTACAAGATATAATTAATGTAAAACAGCTATAGTATGACCTCTATATTATATTTTAAATTCATAAGTATGATATGAATTCTAGAAGTTTTGTTCTTCTGTTGCTGATTTGTTCTTTAGATGATGAAATATTCTTTATAATTTTGGAAAATTTACTTGAATTTTAGATAATATTCTATTTATAAAACAGATATAGCTTGTCTAAACATTTTTAAATGATGGCTATAATATAGCTAGGTCGTAGCTGCATTTCGCTGATGTTGGGTATCAAATAACAATGGATTTTATTTTTGGATAAATAATATATATTTGATGCAATTTTATAGATCTAACTTCGTAGGATTTCTATAATACAACAGACATAGACAGAATCTATTATGGTGATTATTGATAATAGTATAGAACGTTTTTTGCACTTACAATATAGTAATTTCCAATATTGCATTAAATATAAGTAGCAAATCTTCTTTTATATGACTGTTTAAAAGTAAGACTAGCTGTAAGTGGAATTCTGTCTTAAGGCAATTAGGGCATCGTGCCTTAAGGCAAATTGCTGGAACTTCCCGTACAAAAATTATTATTTTTTTAAAAACCGATTAACATTTTTGAAAAAATTTTACTTCGAAAAAAATAGATTTTTGAGAAACTATAAATTTGACAAAAAAATACTTTTTTTTGAAAAAAAAAAAAATTTATTTGAAGAAAAATTTTTTTTTGAGAAAAATTTTTTTTTTTGAAAACAAAAAAAAATTTTGAAAAAAAATGTTTTCTTCATTTTGACATATTTTGAAAATTCTGAACTTTTTTTCACTTGCACTGCACTGCTTGAACTGCATAGAGACGAAATGTCAAAGCTCGCTAGTGCCGCGCCGCCGTCTAACGCGTAAACATTGGTACGGAACCCACAGAAATGTAAAAAAAAAATATACTTATTGTTGAAATCTCTATAAAATATCTGACAATTTGATGTGCATATGTCTAATGATCATTTTTAACCGCCGAATGGCATTTTTTTTTACTTTTTTCATTAGATCTCCGAAACCGCTAGACCTGCCTTCATGAAAATTTGATCAATTCTACATCTTGTCAATACAAGTAAAATGTTTTTTGAATTATTCAAATCGGACGCTCCGTTCTCTTAAAAACGGAGGTACCGTTTTTGGCACTTTTTGCCCCGTATCTTTGGAACGGCTGGACCTGCCTTTGCCAAAAACTAATCAGCACGTCTCCTTATCAATACGAATCGAATGTTTTTTGAATTATTCAAATCGGTTAATCCGTGTTCCCGAAATCGTCGACGAAAATTTGTATCCGCACATACATACACACACATACATACATACATACATACATACATACATACATACACACACACACACACACACACACACATACATCCATTTTTTCTAAGGTATGCCAAAATGTTCAGAAACCTCTGAAACGTAAAGATATATAAATATTTTCATTTTCGATTTTTTTGCGATTACTATAACTTGCCCTACGGGAAGTTAATAAGTATTAGATTATTTAATTTTAGTAATATTTAATTTTTTTAATAGTTATTATAACGTTATTTCATAATATGAATTTATTTTATACATGCTTAGAAGAAATAGGTTTATTAGTGCATAGACGAAAAACTTGATCAATGCCCCTTTACAAAATTACAACATAAAATTATTATTTATATTATTATTTTATTCATTTTTTTTAATATTTGCGACTATTCCATTATGAAACAACATAATCGTATAATGAATTTTAAACTTAATACTAAAAATATTATTTGATCTTGATTCTTGGTTTATAGGTAAATCTGTTACAATATTACATTTATAAATAAAGTTTTAATGTTTAATTCGGCAGCTAGCTCATTTAAAAAAACCTATAATATTTAATACATTGTTTATGACATTAATTCATATGTTTAAATCTAAACCTAGTATTTAATAGACACAAAATTTATTTTCAAAGTACAATAGACTGACATATGTTATTCGTTTATAAACAGTTATTTTACCAACAAAAAAACTAATATATGTGAAATCATAAAACGAGTATAATTTATGATATGTTATAAAAAATGTGACAACAAATCTCTGTTTTCAGAAAGCAATAAAACGGTAATTATCAATTGATAAAGTTGTTTAACTGAATGACTATGTTGCAACAAATGTTAGTAGTTATTAATTTATATGATTCTGAATATGTGATTAAACCTTTTTTGCTAGTACTATGGAATAATTTATCGCAAAATACATAATAATTATAAAATTGCAATATCAAACTCTTGTATTTGACACTTAAGGAAATGCTTAAAGCATAATAGTTGTTCGCTTTGACTTGAATATGTAAATATAGTGCATATATATATCTAGAATCAATTTCTTAACTTCCTGTAGGGTAAATTATAGTAATCGCAAAAAATCGAAAATGAAATATTTTGCATATCTTTACGTTTCAAAGATTTCCGAACATTTTGGCATAACTTAGAAACTAATTGATGTATTTATTTGTGTGTGTGTGCGTGTGTGTTTGTTTAGTTTTTATTTTACATAAATAAATATTTACATTTCATTTTACAATATTTTATACATAAGTGGATTTTTATAACTATTCTTAGTGACAACGATTTTCACTTGAAAATATAGATAGCAATATGTTTCCAAGTAAAAATAGCCGTTGCTCGGCATTGTTGCACCAATAAAAAGTCAGCCCTATTAGATTAATTCTAATAACAAAAATCATCAAATATAGATGGATTAACCATTGGGTTACCATCTAGAAACACGAAGTAAGGAGAAGTTTCAGCCCAACAGCTCATAGGACGTAAGATTCTGATTGCTGTTAAAAAATATTTAAAAAAAAAAAAACTATTCTTAAAAATTTTTTTTCTCTTAAATTTCTCTCAATGTGTGTTATTTCTTCAATGCCATGATATAAATTATATAATATCCCAGATAGCAGCCAAATTTTTCCTTATTACACGTATTGTGTATATCTATTTTAATAAATTTATCTTCAGTTTTCAGAATTTTCAGTTTATTTTTTATCAAATCCCATATAATTTTTTTTACCACATTCAGTTAAATAATATAAGGCATTTTTCTACTTCATGCATGTTTCGCATTTTTCTGTGCTGCTAATTTATTAATTATCAAATAATTTGTTGCTTTCCATTCTGAAGGAATATTTTTGTTTACTATATTCTTTCATATGTTTTTCCAGTTATTTCAGATCAAATTTTCATCGACATATTTGCAGGGATATGTTCTGATAAGTTTTTGGCAAAGGCAGGTTCAGCCACTTCGGAGATACGGCGCAAAAAATGCCAAAAATAATAATTCAGTTTATAAAGCGTCCAATTGTAATTATTCAAAAAACATTTTATTTGAATTGATGAAATGAAGAACTGACAAAATTAAGGAAAGGCAGGTATATCAGTTTCGGAGATCAAATGAAAAAAGTAAAAAAAAAGTAATTTGGCGGTAAAAAATGATCATTAGACATATGCACATAAAATTAACAGATATTTGATAGAGATTTTAACAATAAGTATAAATTTTGTTTACATTCCTATGGGATCCGTATCAATGTTTATCCGTTAGGCACGGTGCTTACGCGCTTCGATATTTTGTCTTTACCAGGTAATGCAGCGTGAATGCTTTGAAAAGAAGTTCAAAATTTTCAAAAAAATTTAAAATAAAAAAAATTTTTTTTTTCAAAAAAGTCATTTTTTTTAAATTTCAAAGTTTTCAAAAATCTAATTTTTTCAATTTGCTTTAAGGCATGATGCCATACACCTCAATTATTGAATATTGATTATTTTTATACCTCGAATATTTAATCACGGTACGGAAAATTCCAGAAATTTGTCTCAATGTGCGACTGGAACCACAAGACCAAGGTACCAATAGACATCATTTTTGTCAAGCAGGTTGAAGCTTATTGAACTCATAGACTACATATATTAGATTTCATACCAAGCAATTAAATAGTGAAATAAATAAATAAATATTTTTTAGCAATAAGTATAGAGAGATGGCTGATTCCCATGCGAAATATTCACTTAGTCAATGCCAGGGAATGTCAATGCATGTATAAAAACAACATTCAATAGTTCTGTACCATTAGTATTGAATCTTGACTCTGTAGTACAGTATGCCGATTAATGCTTTTCTAGCCGAGTGGGAGACTAAAACGGGTCCATGCACGGCGTGACTTGTCAAATGACAAATAATTATGTTTGGTGCTTCTTCTGAATGAAAAACAATCGAATATTGTTATAATATAACGTGCATTTCAAGTGAACGTTTGTGATAAATTCTATAGTTATGTACTTAGTGTAGTTGACAGTGAATTTGTGTGTTCATATTCGTATATAAAGTGCTCAGATAAAAGCAGGTAAGTTGCTGCTTGAAATCTTAGCAGATTTTTTTTGTCAATGAATTGATTGATATCATTACTAGATATGGTTGAGAGTAAAGATAACATTGTTATGATACAACTTAATTTTGATTGGAGAGAAATTTTGATATATTATCATTTGATTTATTTAATCGTGGATTAGATAACGCATTTTAGAAATTTGTCATAAAACGGTAATAAAAAATGTATGGTAAAATATATAGAATTATCTGACAGAAAATTATAGAATTCAATTAAATATATATATATATATATATATATATATATTATATATATATATATATATATATATATATCATTTATAAAATTTCCGTGTCACAAAGTTCGTTTCCGGACTCCTCCGAAACGGCTTAACCAATTTTCCAAATTTTATATTTGTGTTCAGTAGGGCTGAGAATCAGTTCGGTAAGTGTTAAGGGTTCGTTTACCCTTCAATTTTATTTTTAAATTTTTGAACGAATTTTTCTGTTTTTATTTTTTTATAATGTTAAATTAAAAAATACATATAACCCTAATTTTTACTTTTTAAGCACCAACCCCCTATTTTATATGGCCATTTTAGTACTTTGTTCATTTTTTATACCGCATTCAGTCATTAAAAATGTTTACCATAATTTTAGTTCAGAGTTTTAAGCTTAAAAAAGGCTTCAATTTTACTTCATAAAAACTTTATTAAAGCTTGTCCAACCCTAATACTTTTTTATTTGTGGTCAAATTTCTTTATTTTACTTCAAACTACTTTGTTTTTACCAAGCGTTCTTCACCCCTAACATTTTTTTCAAATTTTGGGACCAATTTTGTTTAAAATTTTTTATAACTTCAAAAGAAAAAGTTCTTTGCACTTAAAAAACTGTTTATTTTTGTCAAGGGTTGATTACACATAATTTTTTTTAAATATTTGAATCAATTTAAAATGGTTTGGATAAAGAGCATTTTTGGACTATCAATGACTATTAATATGACCCGGGAATATTTATATGTGGCAGTGGGTAAACTATTTATATATTTTTTTGTAAACAGCTCTTTTTACTTATATACCACTTTTGCAATCAGTTAGTCAATTTTACACCAGAAATATTTTTTATGACAAAACAACGTTTGCTGGGTCAGCTAGTATAGCATATATATATATATATATATATATATTGCTACTACATAACAAGTGGTTTAAAAGCGATTTAATTTTTTTTGGGAAAAAACTTTATTATCTCAAAATACGCTTCATATTCAACTATTCTGTTGTTATTGAACTTAATTAAAAGCGATTTAATTTTTTTGGAAAAAAACTTTATTATCTCAAAATACGCTTCATATTCAACTATTCTGTTGTTATTGAACTTTATTTTATAGCGTGTTCTTTTTATTATTTTTTTTAATGGGAGGCCCTTCAAAATCGACAAATTTTGAAAATTATAAATTCATATGTTTGAGATATGTTGTTCACGTTTACAAATTAATAAATATTAATCACACTTTTTAGCAAAACTCTAAGTTGCACTTCATTTTTTCTTCTAAATTTTGCCTGGGAGTTTTGGGAAAACCTGCATATATATCGTATAGGGTAGAGCGGGGCTAGTTGAGCAAATTTTTACTTAAACGGATGTAGCACCTCAATGAAAAGTCTCAATAAATTGCTATATGACTTAATGGATTTGTTGTTTATCGCGTAACAAAAGTGTTAATACTATTTTTTGGTAATAAGTAAACTCTAAAAGCTACAGCTGTTTAAATGCAAAAAGTCAAGTATGCTCAATCTACCCCATAGGTGAGGCAAGTTGAGCACTAAGAAAGTATAATAAAATCATAGGTTCAATGTCGATTAGTAATGAAATAAAATAAGTTTTTAATAACCAGTTCTATATTTATAGTCTTTATTGACAGAGAAAACAAAACTTATAGTAATTTGCTTTGAATAATTAACGAAAAGTAGAATCAACAGAACAATATCGTAGCTTAGGAATTATTTTACCATTATATTCAGTATTTTTGTTTAAAATCATTATTTCTTTACATTACTACTCTAAGACTCAGCTTAAATCTTAAAAATAATAATCAATTTCTGGAAGTTAATGGTAATTGTCTTAGTGACAGAACAAGTTTAGCAACTATGCTCAACTAACCCCAACTCGGAATTTCAGAAATAAAAGTGAGTTTATAAAAGAACCGTGAGAATTATAGCCAGAATCTCTGTGCATATTAAAAGTACTATAATTATATGGAAGAATAAAATTTACCTGGTTAAAAATAAATAACATTTAACTAAACTAGACGAAAACTCGTGATGAATGACTTTTTTACTTTTTGGTCTCAAAATAAACAAAACGCCCGTGAGCCTCACTCATTTGTCCAGCGGCCACTAGCGATCGCGGGATGTTTATTTCTCCCAAACCTCTATCTTTCCGCCATATAATGCCTAAACAGACGGTGAATAGTTTTAGAGATATTTCGATTGCTCAACTTGCCCCTATGCTCAACTAGCCCCAACTCGGAATTTCAGAAATAAAAGTGAGTTTATAAAAGAACCGTGAGAATTATAGCCAGAATCTCTGTGCATATTAAAAGTACTATAATTATATGGAAGAATAAAATTTACCTGGTTAAAAATAAATAACATTTAACTAAACTAGACGAAAACTCGTGATGAATGACTTTTTTACTTTTTGGTCTCAAAATAAACAAAACGCCCGTGAGCCTCACTGATTTGTCCAGCGGCCACTAGCGATCGCGGGATGTTTATTTCTCCCAAACCTCTATCTTTCCGCCATATAATGCCTAAACAGACGGTGAATAGTTTTAGAGATATTTCGATTGCTCAACTTGCCCCTATGCTCAACTAGCCCCATTCTACCCTATGTGTGTGACTTACAATATTGGAAGTACATCGTTATAATTACGTATCTTTATTTAGCCTATTTTTCTAAAGTTTAATTAATATTTATTATTAAAACAATATTTTAAAAGTTTGAATTTTACCACATTTAATACAAAGGTTCAAAAAAATATAGGTCTGAGGTGTCCTTCTTAGTAGAAGTGTACTAAAAGATAAATATCATCTTAATATTAAATTAAACTGGCGCTTTTAATCAATTTAGGATATGATTTATGCTTCACTAATAATATAATTTAATAGTTTAATTTAAAATTAAAAATTAAATAGTAATAGTTAAAGTTCCATTTTGCTTCTAAGATATTTTCATGAATTTCCTCATAGATAATCTCACTCAATAAGTATTGAGATTTAGCAACTTTTTAAATTCTGGCGATAAAATGTCAACTGCTTTATTCCAAAATAGAATTTTAACTTCTACTATAATGTGATTAGTGCAATTTCAAATTGAGATCTTTCAAACAAACTTTTATTGATTATGTTATTTATAATTACTTATAATTTTATCAATTACATTTATTTTTTTACACATTTTATTCGTATTCTAAACGTATATTTTATGTTAGTGCAAAGGTTAATACCAGTCAGTACAAAGTACCCAAAAATTATTAACACAGTGAATGTTTTATAATTAAATAATATTTTAGTAGAAATGTTTGTTGAGACCATAATCTCTATTATGACACGAAATTACATAAAAACCGTTATTCAAGAACTAATTACAAAGATTTGGATTACTTCATCCAAAACTAGTCAGCACAATTACCAATTGATATCTTTTGAACAGATTTTGAACTTTCAAAATTGGTTAAGGATTTTTGGCGAAAATTCCTTATCCCGTTCATTCACACATTCATGCAAGTTGCTTTAATTCAAAATGCTACTTAAACTTATTTTAAATATTAAAGTTAATTTGCTGTAAGTGAATTAATGGAATTAGCAATAATCTTTTTTTAAGTAAAACTTCTTTAGGCGCGACTAGGGTATTAATCCGTACAAATACAACGGAAATGCGATACGGCCGAGTCGAGTGCCAATGATTCGTCATTTGCTCTCGATGATATCATTTCTATACGGATCGTTTGTGATTAGGCGTCGTGTATGTGAACAGAGATCTGTCGTTGTAAGCCGGCATCAACGCTGTATGCGTACCGATATTAACAAGGAAATCGGCATAGACATAAACATTTTAAAGTTACATCGTAGTACAAATCTTGAATTAATGAAAAATGCCAGAATCAGAAGAATATTTTACCCTGTTCTTTGAAAATAATAAAACAAATTAAAAATTCGTGCCGTGTACTAAACGTAAGTTTATTGCTATATTATTCGTAGTTTCTATAAATCTTTGAAGTTATTAAAATGAAAAATATTTTTAGGCAAGACAGATATTACAGCTGTTCTAAGAATGAGATTATAGCGCCAGCAAAATAGTAAACAAAATACAAGCAGTCAATGAATGTATGTTAATTTTAATTACATGAAGTTCTTCAAACACAATTACATGATGAGTGAAGTTGCGAAAACAATATTTGTTTAAGCGTTGTTTAACATAATCCACTGTGTGAACGAATATTATAGAGTTTATTAATCAGCAATTACTTCATTTCTCTAATGAAGGTTCATTTCTAAATGCTAATTACAATGACAAACCGATCATGTCATATTTGAAGTATGACTTTAATTACATTATTGTTTTTAAATATTATACATATTTTTAATGATATTATAAATATATAATTTATAATTTATCATTATATAAATGTGTATAATGGTTGATACTAATAAATGTATGCATCAAGAGTGTTACCATATTACTAATAATAAACATTATTCGAAGTTGTCATATGTGGTATTTATTTTAACTTAAATGCCATCTTGTACAGTAGCAAATGAACTTCAACCGCGTGTGAACCTTACGCGCACTCTTTTTTTTAATTGATATATCAAACAACTAAATGACTTAGAGACTACACACCTACTAAACACAATAATCATGAAAATAATATCATTTGTAAAGAAGTGTTATAAAATCAATAATACTAACCATGTAATATGCGATAAATATAAAAAGTACAGAATAAATTTACTAATATTATTACGCAAAGTGTTTTTCTATCAAAGTTTGTATATATAAAGTGCTTTGATACTTTGAACATTTTCCATAAATTTGAATTGATCTAAAAAATTAAATAATTTCATTGTCGATTATTTGTAGCAAAATTCAGTATATATCTGTTTCAAAATGTTAACTATGATTATTTTTCTAAACTAAATTGCCGATATTCAAAATATGAAATCAAAAATCCCCAAGTCTGATCTATGAAGAAATGAAAAATGAGAAATAGATGCTTTGTTAAATTTTTTCTACTAAGATACTAATAAATAAACAAAACAAAAATTATTCGGTTAATTTTCATATGTTTTGAAATATTTTTTTTGTACAAAAGACAAAATCGTTGATGCCTCACATATAAAATAATCTATTTCATCATTTGCATTTAACAAATAGAATTAAACGCAATTAATAAAATACTTTGTTGTAATAAAATTAAAACATAAGGTATGTAAATAGATAATATGGTAATAAAATGGAGATTGACAGCATATAATTATAATTATTACATTGCGTACATACACCTTACATACACCAGATTACTTGATAAGAGATACTATGATAGGAGATTTTCAATCAAATAGAGATAAATCAGTAAAAAATATTAGCTGGTGGTAATATTCTACTAATAGTTTGAAATACTTACTAATACCATTAGAAATATATTTTCGCTTTTATTATATTTTTAATTAGATTTTTTTTGCAGATCTAGTCAATAAACTATAAAAATGGTTGCGCTACTACTCAGCACATTAGCTTTAATACTATCAGTAACTTCGCAGTTTGTGGACAGACCTCATATTGTTTACATCATGGCCGATGACTTGGTAAGTTTACCCAAAACATTTAATGTAATTATTATCTTATCAAATTGCTTGAACTTTACAATGATCTTCAAAGTTCCATCAATAATTCCATCTTATCGAATCATGCATCCTTGACATTGATAATATAACGCTCAGAATTAGTAGAGATAAGTGACCATAAGATTCAGGCGAAGAAAAGAAATGTTTCTTGAAACATTGCTCAATTAGATAAAATTATTAATTGATATTTGTATGCATATACAAATAAATATGCATATGAAAATAATGAAACGATAAACGAAAACAAATTTTTTTTGATAAACTTAAGTAGATATTGTAGGGGAGACTGCGTACGGTTGTGCTACCTTTCTTGATCAGCCATAATTTTGTTAATTTACCTATTAGCTAGGAAATAAATGAATTAAATGATAATTTGAATTTTAACCATCTTCACCCGAAAAGGATAAAACCCACAACCAAATGTTGCAACCATACCCAACGCACATTTTTGAAAACAAATCATCGTTATGACTGAGCTAAATTATCTAAATTAACTACTAATGTTTATGTTTCAGCAAAATTACAAAGTGAACTATATATTTACAAGAAACAGTAATTATTAAAAAAAAAGTAGATCAAAGAATTTTTTTTGACTCTTTAAAAGCAATGCGGTTCACAATTCAAATTTTTTGCAAGTCTCTAGCTCTGCTGCTATTAAAAAACAGCGGCAAGATGGCAATGAATTTTATAGTTTTGTTTTTCTTGCAATTTTAGAGAAAACTATTAATAACTATTAGTAAATTACTTATTACAACAATGCAAAATTATATACAAAAATAAATGTAATAAGTACTTAAACGAGAAAAAAATATTTAGACTATTCTTAAGGGAGTATTCTAGTGTAGAAATTCAGAAAAATCGACTTTTTTATTTCATATTTTCAAAGTTTAACTATCTAAGAATATGGGTACGAGAAGGTTTTTGACAATTTGAATTATTTTCGGAGATATAGGCATTTTACTGACTCGCTCTCCAAACTGGTTTGGCAGGGTCTAATCGGACAAAAGGCATTAGGAAGTCATTAGACCAATTTAAGACAGTATATCGTCAGATGAATTATTAATTCGATGTATAGGTTCAGAAACTCAGAACAATATTGAATCTCTAAACTCGTTGATTTAGATTTTGCGCCAAAACATATTTATTCCCGATCTCGGGTATTTGAAAAGCAACATTTATTGCTGTTTGCATAATGAAGGTTTCTTTCCGATTTTAAAAATGACCCTTATGGTAATGCGAATTGGGCCAGAAACTCATTCATTTGCTGTCAGACGCGACAATGCCCGGATTGAACGATCTGAAATACGTACATCCAACGCTTCAAAGGAGGCTGAACTGCTCGATTTGAAGAGAGAAATGCAGAAAATAGTTTTTTAGGAGTAGAAGAAGGTCCGATGCATGAAGCAAGAATTGAAGTTTAAATGAAAGAAGTATAACATATCATTTTATAACTTTGACAGCAAAAAACTTCACGCAAAACTTTAAATGCGTTTTTCTCAGAACAGACTTTTTCAGTACTGTTGACACGATTTCTCGAGTTTTAGTCGACCAATTCACTTGAAATGTTCAGATAGTCTTATTTGTAGACCTATCTATAGCCCGAACTAGGATTATCTCCAAATTCCTATTTTTACTATTTTTAAAAAATTCGAGAAATTCAAAAAACAGTAAAAAACACTTTTTTTTCAAACAGTCGCCAATTTGTAAAAAAAAATTTCTACTCATCGCTAGTTCGAGCGATTGCGACATCATTGTAGATGAATAATCTTTTTATTTCTTTTATTTCGAATGACTAGGAGGGCTGAAATCATGTTAAGACTGAGGTGCCGATTTTTTGAGACCCCCCACTTCATCAGCTGCCAGTTTCAATTTTCAACTTTTTTTTTAAATTTTTGTACTGTATTTTAATAATATGAATAAACAAGTGGTAAAAAATGGATAGTAAAAACATTCATTGCTTTCTTTTACGATACTTTAAAAATGACCTAAAATTCATCGCTCTATACTAGAATACCACCTTAAGAAGACACTTTATAGTAGATTAAATACGTCCATGTGTGCGGTCAAATAATTTATTTACCTTAATAGTCATATAAACTCTTTTTTATTTTATTTGAAAAAGCGATTTCAAATAGCTTCAAATTTGCCAAATATTAACTTAGGATGTTTTATATAAAAAAATTGAAATCGCCGATTGTTATAGGTCCTTGGTTGCATCCAAGTAATTACGCCTTGACATTTTTCACGCCCGTTGAGATCTCATCAATCGATAGCAACTAATGTGGGAAACTGTGTTTAGCAAGCAACCCATTATTCATTCATTCACACATTTGTTATTTCCTATTATTATTATTGAAATCTTGGGGATTATGAAAATGCTAATAACAATTGTCTTCGTTGCCATAAAAGTAACAGTTATGTACCAGGATGTGCGTATATGTTGCAAAATAAACTAAAATGCGTAAAGCTAACTATTACGAAACTACTTAATTCGAAACGTTATCATATGTTGGCTTTTTATTTTATTTTATAATTTTATAATTCAACTGATGCGCACAAATCTGGCCCAAACGATTCCTAATTGTTATATTTTTATATGTTTGGCGAGTTGCATCATCAATAAGGATTGAGATTTGCCCACTTCGTCAAAATCCTTAAAAAATATTCAAACATTAATTTCAAAGGGACGATCCGATGGGTACGATTTCAGTCTGATATTTTTCGATTTTTATAATTGGTTCGAATTTTTTTGTTACAAACTAGACAAAAAATGTTGGATTTTTCTGCTAATTCTAAGGAAATGACTGGGACGATTGGCTCGCAAAACTAACCATTGCTAATCCATATCATAATATTATAATATAGGACTATCAAATGGTTTTTAAATTTGAAATGCTAGCAGCTCTTTTTAATGAAACGACAGTGAAAGTTAATATGTATTAATATTTTAGTTCATATGCACGTGCAAACACATACTTTTTTAACCAAAACGATTCATGACTTGAAATATCGAAAAAACATAAACTGATTTTGGCATAGGGTCCAAAGGAATAAATATGTAATATGTTTATTTTAACATATGTTCCCCCTATTAGTAGAAGCTAGAAATGTTTTGAAAGATATTTTATTGTCGGTCCATTAAAAAAGTATCATTTCAGTTGTAACAGTTTCTTCTTAAATCGATATTGAGATCCACTGATTATATATTTCTACGAAATAAAGATTGATGATTGCTGTAACTATTCCGCTACCTATTCAAGTATGAATAATTCCACAGCTGTTGTTTATTATTTCATAATTAATCATTTTCTAGAAAAAGTGCCTAATTACAACATACAACATGTTTGGGGCTAGTAGTACCAGGGCAGGTAGTAACGACAGAAAAATGACAGTAATAGTTCAGATAATTTATTCTTTACTCATTTTTATTAAAATTAACATGTTTCTGAGTAATTCTTTTCATACATGCACGTAAACTATAATTAATACAAATAAAATGTATAATGTCGATCAACGCGATTTTCAACCAATGTCTTTCGAACAGTTTTTGAATTTTTAAAATCTATTTAAGATTATAAACTGAAATGAAGATGAAATAAAATTGGTTCAGCCGTTTTTAGGAAAAGCCGATAAAAAGTCAAAAATTGGCTCACATATATATACAAACACACATACTTCTTTCAAATTTGGTCTCATTCGGTCCAGAATGATTTAAAACGCCGAGAGGACATAAAATTAGCAAATCAGATTTTTTGCGAAAACAAATTTATCCTTCGAGAATTAAAAAAAAAAATTAGCTTAATTTCGAGACGTTTTGATGAAATATACGGCTACATTGATCGGGGTACAAATGAGTTTTATATTATAGTGTGTAATATGTGTTTTGTAATGTAGAGTCAAATAGAGAGAAATAGATCATATAGCTTTTAAAAAGGTAATACCAGTAAATAGATAAACCATGGCCAAAGATGCAAATTAAGGAACGGATTGTGTTGCAAACTAGAACAACGTTACGAAGGAGCTATGTAACGTAGCGCTTCGCATACAAAATGGTACTAAATACTAATAAAATGCTATGTGGTGTTGTGCAGTCAGGTGTTTTAAATTGTCTAAAAAAATAATTTTGGAAATTATTAAAATTTTCGATTTATGGTAAATAAATATAAAAAATATTCACTAGTTATTTAGAATTAAATTAGTTAGGAATTTTAAACTCAGAATCTGAAATCTGCTGCAGTATCTTCAAAGCAATGAAGTTCATACAATTTTTAAGTATTGCAATGAATTTAAAAATTAATTTGGTCTAAAATAAGAAAGCTTTACCTTTAGTCTAATTGTCATCATTTCATAAATAATATTTTTCATGCTTTTCGAGAAAAAAATGGTATGATTGCATTAAATTGACATAGTTTTTCAATATTTTGGTACTGGTTAGATAGGTTTTAAAAAATAAGAATTAGATGTATTGGATGTATTAGAGGTATTAGATGTATTAGATATACAAATTTACAATTAAATAACAAAACAACCAAATATAAAATACAAATAAAGGAGTGCTAAACTAATTTAATTTTGTGTCTTGATTTTATGAAACTTGATATTACGTCTTTGTTTAGAGCATCTTCAAAAGTTGAGGTCTTGTTTATCCATTAATTTGCAGAAATTATTAAAAAGTTTAGAAGCTTTTCTGAAAAAAAAAAGAGCAGTATCAGAGACGAAGAAAAATATTCCACAGCTAAGTAATACTGGCTATAATATAGCCAAAAATTACAGTATTTGTAAGATATCACATATAATTAGTAACAATAGATATTTATAATATGAAGGGGATGGTACCACTGTATTTCTTGAAGTCAAAATTAATATATTCAGAAATGTCATAAAAATTGTTGGCTTTTAGTAAATTAATCAAAACGTTGTGGAATTTATGATTGCATAGTTGACGTATTTGTAAAGGTAATAAATTGAACATTGAATTTTTGTGACAAAAATAAATTTTAGATCCAATTGAAGAGATTTGAATGACAATACAAAAATCTAACTCACGTAAAAATTATTATCTAATACATCTAATACATCTATAGTCATGAGTGAAATTTTATTCCTTCTCTTTGTCAATATTTTACTCAATTGTTCATAAGTTACAAATATTTTGAAGGGCGGTACGGAACTTTAAGATAGTTAAGTTAAAAGCAAACCTTATCAATTTCTAAAGAAAATTCGAAAACATGCATTCATACTACATATCCTAATTTTATGAATATCATTATCAGAATTTCCTGAAATGTTAGGATAAATTACAATTTTCGATTCTTTTGCTATCTCTAGAAGTACAAGTTGTAAATTATATCAAATTAGTATAAAATGATTCTGACTATGGTCTATGTAAAAGTTCTGTAAAGTTTCTTCTGCTTTATTTTTATAATATTTTCTGTTTCTAATAAATTACACTTTTGTTTAATATTTTACAAACATTGAGTAATAAAAAATATAGCAAACAACATACTCACTTACGTTGCAAAATATAATCCAGGCTTATAAAAAGATACAAAATCTAAATATATTAATGCATATTAATCCATCGTTTATGCAATACAGAAATATTTATATATGGACTTTGTATTGTATTAAAAAATGTTACGATTTTATGAATGTGTTTTTCCTTTTGTAATTCTTTTATTGAATCATTACCATTTTCTACAGCTATTATTGACTTAAAATACTTTAATCATTAATCGTCAAAGCGTCATCAAAATTCTTTTAATTCATTACTCTAATACGAGTTTATGAAATTTAAAAGATTGATTCCATGATTAAATGCGAATGTCGTCAGAAAAATTTAATTGTTATGCGATTTTCATCGCGGTTACGTATTTAGATTTTTGATAATTAAAATTGAATAGAGATTGTTTTTATCACTTTAATTAGTATGTAGTCAAAATATTTCTGAAATTTTTAAATGACCGATTAATTTTATCTAAATTTCATTTAAATTACATTCTCTATATCAACAGATTAATTAATTTAAATAATTCCCAAACCATACTATCATTATTAAAAACTATTATATTAGAGTAATTGGTAAAATGAAATATTAGTGAATGTTATAGTTCGTATTTGCGTAGAAAGTGTACAGCAAATTGTAAGATTTTTCAAAAAAATTGTATTAATCATTGACGTTAAATAATTTAGAAATGCATACTAATAAATATTTTTATTAGGGTTTATTCTAAAAAAATAATCTATAAAAAAATTTGAAGAACATCAGTGACGTCCTTATATTTGTTTAATCTTTGACATTTTTGTTACTCAACTTGAAGTTAAAAAAAAATTAATGTTTTGATACTTTTTTATTCTTTGATAGATATTGTTTTCAAGAACGAAGATATAAAATTTGAAAATAAAATAATATTGAAAACAAATTTTGGTAAAAGGAGTGTATGTATGTTTTAATTTTTCTACGGCATTTTGAATAATTAATTCAAATGGTTCGAAATGCAGAGAAATAAGTGCAAAAACTAAACATGACACCTAGGTAAGTGGCATTTTAGCACAAGGCAAGTTGCATTAACTTCCCGATAATAATTGACTTAATCAATCGAAATTGAGATTTAGCGACTTAGATTGATATGGCAAACTATATCCTGATCTACTCATAATTAAAATTTGAACACACTCATAATAACATTACATTTGTTTTTTTTAACATAATTACTAAGTACTTTATTCACTTTGTTTCAAATATTGTTGTGCATTTTGTTTAAGAAAATGCCACACTTTCTTTGTCACATGTATAATAACATACTATTTTATCTATATTATATATAAATGTGGTTATATAACATGTAAATTATAATACCCTTACCCAAAAGTAAACAACTCATGTACCAATCTACCTGATGTCCTTTTATAATTATATAATATTTATATTATACAATAAAATATATGTTTTTAAACTTGAATTTTGATCTGGCTGACAAACAGCTGGGGCGTTGGAAGTAGTATATATGATTAAAAATTATTAAATAAATTCAAATACTATCTGATATAATTTGATATTAGTACTAAAGAACATGCCAGAAAAATTAAATTGAATCCGACCATCAAGTATGCATACACATACATTAATTTCTCCGAGTTATGCTTATATGACCACATTAAACATAACATATAAACAACATTTTGTTTTTTGTTTTTTTTTGCACTTTCTACAATTTATTTAAAATATAGCTTAGAACGTTAAAAATGAAGTTAAGTATCAATTGCTATCCATGAGCGAACAACAACTTAAGTTAAACGTTAATAGATGGCATGTGGGTGCATGAAAAGAAAATCATAATAGAGCAATAATAATTACATTATTAAATAAATCTATATTGCAAATGGAAAGTATTTTTTTATATTTTTGATGGCGGCGCCTAAGTTAAACCGAAATAAAATTATATGATAATATAATAAGAAAAACCACAAATCCTATGTTATTGTATTGATTATTAAGGAAATGTCTTTTTTTGCTTACTCCTGCTTTATAGTACAGCTCGAAAGAGTTGTATTTCAGAGACTTTCTTCACTTATCACTTGTCCTGGTCCTCGACAGCGACAGATGAATACATAACTAGTTCCTTCAATAAATTATCTGTTATAATATTCATTATAGAAATTATGATGTCAAAATAACTTTTACATTTGTATAAAAAAAACAATTTAAGGCAAAAACATAATGCAAGTGAATTTACATGGGACTAGTTATTATTTTATCTGTTTGCTAGTGGGAATAATGAGCCTAATTTTTTTAAAGCTTCTCGTAAAGAGAAGCGCAAAATATCTATGATATAGTAACACTTCTGCTACGAGAGTGTTTTACGCAGGAGCGCTGCTGTACCGGCCAGCCTGCCGCCCAGTAGCGTTACTGAACGCACCAGACAAAACGACATATTAAATGATTTTCTACTAACTTTTAATAAAAATAAAAAGTATGTATTACAATTTTACTAAATATTTTCCAGGGATGGAATGATGTGAGCTTTCACGGCTCAAACCAAATATTAACGCCAAACATTGACGCTCTAGCCTACAATGGAATGATTCTTAATCAGCATTATGTGCAGCCAACGTGCACTCCTTCAAGGGCTGCATTGATGACAGGAAAATATCCCATATATACAGGTAATAGCTATATGATTTTATATATTTCTGTGTTTCAGACTAATTTTTGAAAAATAGTTCACATATGACTGATTTGTTGCACCATTCAATTAATATTATTAAAAGTTATGTGCGTAAGTGGCTAGAGCATCCCGTGTTCTAGGAGGCTGACTCTGGCAGAAGTGATATCATTTTAGCCTTCATCGAGAATTCCTGCATTACTGAAATATTTGATATTTATTAAATTACTAATTTATTTCAGCTAAAGCGTGAGAAATAATTATTTTACCTTCTTACTTGACATTTTCAATTTGGCACAGTTTTCAATTTTTTGAATCTTCCAATTTCGAATTTATTATTTCCATATGTACTGACAGAGTCTAATAATCGGGCGTGTTATTTTTTCAAGTTAATGCTACATCAGATTATTATATTCTGGTTATATATATATATATATATATATATATATATATATATATATATATTTCTACTTATAGGATTACAAGGTTACCCACTGTCGATAGGCGATACCAGGACGCTGCCTGCAGGTAAAATATTACCTGGCCATTTGAAAGATTTAGGATATGTGACCAGGCTGGTTGGAAAATGGCATTTAGGATATTCTTCCCTTAATGCCACACCAACTCACAGAGGATTTGACTCGCACTTGGGGCATTGGACTGGGTTTACTAGTTATTATGACTACATCCATGAAGGATTAGTGAGTATTGATAAATATTCATAATATTAAAAACTATATTTGTTTAAGATGAAAATTAAAGCAAGTCGCAACTCGGATTATAAATAACGCAAAGGCGTATAAGGAAAACTATGAAAATATTGAGCATCTTTCAACTTGCAGGTCAATGCCTTTTTAGCTTTGGTTCAATGCAACAGATATA
>NW_020538040.1:38523408-38540196 GCF_003426905.1 Ctenocephalides felis | reverse complement strand
TTGCGATAGACAAGCAGGCGCCACACGAATGCACGGTAAAATAACCTGCATGTAAAAAAAAATTTTTTAGCATTGGACAACAAAAAGGAAGGAAATGGTGTGTTAAAGTTTTGAATTGTCTTTTGATTGAATTCTTGGAAGGCTCGAGATATTGATCATACTAAATGAATAAGAAGCTAAATATTAATTGGGCACTCTTCTGCCTTTCAGGGACATTCCGCACGTGCTCGACAAAGACCCAAATGTGTTGCCTGTTGCCGGTTGCAAGTGACTTTGTGCGACTGTGGACTCAGTGCTCCACGACGTTTATAAATCCTTTGGGACCACTCGACACGTCTAGCATATTATACCTTAGGTCTTGAATCACTTACGTGTGCAAGTCGAAAATCATTTTGATATATGTCTGTCTTACCCACGTTGCAAATCACTCCGATTCTAATTGGATAAAAATTTAAACTAGTGTCTAGTGCAAAATTCTAGCACTAAAATGGCTAATGCGCGATAGCGACTCACGCGTCAGTGTGTTTTTGAGTTTGATTCTCTAAAAAAACTGTTTGATTTGTTGCGGAAATTTAAATTTTTGGCCAATTTTCATAAAATAAACCAACTAGAAAATGATGTTAATTTTTTTTTTTGATTGTAACATTTTGACAAAAGTTACACATTATTTTTTCTTACTCCAATTCCAGAGAGTAATTATTCTTGGCATTTTTCGTACATAGTGCGAAAAAAATGTATGGCACTAAAACGGCTAGTATTCTGCAATTACCAATCCAAATTTTGATCAATTAAAAAAAAAATATGAAAAAACCATCAAAAGTTTATTTAAAATTCATATAAATAGTAACCCAAGATGTCATGAATATCAATCAATCACCGTTAAAAATGATTGATCAACAATAGTGGTTATTTTATATCGATCAGCAATGGTTATTAACCTTTTTAATAAGTAGCAACTTTTTGTTGCAATATTATTATCAAGTTAAATAGCTAATTCTAATTGTTGATAAAGTGGATTATTTGGAAGATCATGTAGCTTGCTTTAAGGCAAAATGCTACGTACGACTAGTAATATTTTTTTTAAATTTACATATAATATTTTTTAGGGTTCGTACTAATAATGAAGTGCAATAATGGCTATCACAGAGACAAAAGTGAGTATTTAAAATTATGCACAAAAATGATCAGGAGACACAAACGATTTTGATTATGGCGACAACATTGTCGAACTATTGATACTGATAAATTATTGATTAAAATTATTCCTTTAAAAAAATATATAACTTGCTGAAAATTTCCAAAAATTCTGCGATTTTGTAAAAACAATGTTTTCAATTTCTGTTTAAATTAAAAAAAAAAAAATTCAATAATTTTTGAGTTCTTTTAAAAAAACTTTTTAGTTTTTCTTAATGCAGAATATCCTACACCACTAGTTTTAAAAGTCGTATAGAGTTGAAACATTCCACATGTTCACAACGGTACCGTACCATACTGCGAAAGTCGCCCACTGTGCAAGTGCCTTTATTGGGGTCCGTTCACATTGCAATGCGGCATGTTTCTTTTTTTTCAATATTGAGGGGTACAATTTCTATTCAAGTGCAGCGACGATTTAAGATTTTTATAATTTAAAAAAGCCTTGTTTTTTTCTGTAGCTTGTTCTTTCATTCTTTATTCTTTTCTGTATATAGTATCAACTCGTTCGCGGTCAGTAAACGTTTCAGCTAGGTACAGAACTTGACACTCATTTTATTTTTAAATTGGTTGTTATATCCGAAATTTGATTAAACGCAGTTTATAAAGGTAATCAGATTATCATATTTCAATCGGTATATGCGATAGATCCTATAGCATCCGCGTCAAGTATTACGCTTCTATATTATGCAATGTGCTTGCCCAGGCTAATTTATGAATATGAGAAAAAACTAATATGAAAATACCTAAAGAATCAGTAAGTTATTTTTCAGTTAGTTATATAAAATTAAATTCAAAATAATTGACTTCAGAATTTGAATGCTGTAACATTCATACCACCCTGCATCACAATAAAAATAATTACTAGTAGCACTAATTATTAACATTTACGTCCGCGAACGTGTTAAATATTTTGTTTAATTATTTTTGCATTATGGGGATAAATGATCTACCGATCATGAAAGAAAATAAAAAAAAATTGTATAAATAATATTGCAGAATTAGTAAATCAACGCACATACGTTATTATATACGTAATTATAAAATAATATAATAAAAACATTGCAATATGGTTATCATTATTAAAATTCTCTCATATTCAAAAAGTGCTAAGTTTTTTGTTCGAAATTTTTAACAGCGATCAGAATTTTACGTCCTATAAAATGTTGAGTTCAAACTTCTTCCTTATGGACAAACGACCTAATAGTATTGTTAGATGGTAACCCAACAGTTGACCCATCCATAAAGTGAAAATGTAATTAAATATATTAATTATGGTTTTTGTGATATTTTTGCCACATAACTAAAATCACCTAAATTTAAAGTAGTAGATATATTTTATGAATTATAAATTAAATAATTGTTTTGTTATTTTCAAATGAAGAAAGATATTCATGTGGTGAATTTATACAATGTACTTTTTTAAATTAAATGAAATAAAAAAATCTTAAAACAAACAAAAAATTAACACTGTTTAATTCCAAAAAAAATGTGATTCAATGTGTGTGGACCGTTAGTTCTCAGAAAAAAAACGTCGACATTCGCATGTATTAAGAATGTGTTATATGTTTTAAGACTAAGCGCCATTGTGAGCGCATAGAGAACACCTAACTAATGTGCAGTCACGTGTCGGGCAGGAAACAGAAGTCGATATGCGAATAGGAGGATGTTGTTTAGAAATATTCAAACGACCAGAGACATTGAGACTGAGAATTACGGTAGAAGTCCATTGGTTTGACACCCAACAGTCCGAAAGGCCCGATAGTCCGGCAACTATTCGGAAGTTTTCAGTGTAGTTTGGGCGAGAATAGAAATATTCTAAAAAACAAAAAGATGAACAGATAAGGTTTGCTATTTGGTTGGTAACCCTTGAAATATTGGCTTCTAGGCAAACCAAAAACCAAAACTGTAACAGCTAGATAGAGTATTGTTAAAATGGTTTTATGCAGTACGTATGAAAGAAAGGCTAGTAACAGAGCCAATAACTGTTAGAAAGGCAAAAAAAATCTGCTAAGGTTTAGGAGTTGCTGAAAGTGTATGTAATTTAGAGGTTGACTCTGAAACTTGTTCGGAGTTCTGGCATAAAATTCAAAGACTTGACGTAGCTGAAAAAATAATTTCAGAAAAACAAACTTCTGCAGAAAAATACAAATATGAGTTTGAGAAATTTGTGGCTCATAATAATTTAACACTATACTATCTGGGGGAGGATAAAAAACAGCTAAGCTTTTAAAGAAAAACAAAAACATTAAGTGTTCCGGACTACCTGGCGTTTTGCAATGAACTGTTTTTGTAGTTTGATTATTAACTTAATTGTTTTTTTAATTACCGCCAGGTAGTTCGAAATTTTTAAGAATGCCGCACCTTGGAAGATCCTGAGCATGCCTGACTAATGGACTTCTCATTAATGGACTTCAAATCTATTTTGCAAACGCTGCTTGATTTCTTTTGTATTTGTAGTAAGCCCTATTTTGGTATTGTACATAAAATGAATTCAGTTATATTGAAATATATTGAAACAATAATTCATCAATATATTTTTGAGGTATATATTTGTCACACCAGTAGATTTGTAAGAATTCATTCTAGCGACTAAAATAGGGCTTATAGATTTGTAGTTAACTATGATGTTTCTAAACGCATTATAGTCCATTTGAATCAATGAATGCAATCAATCACAAAAATTAAACTACGATCATTATAAGAATATTACATGATGAAGATACAATAAATAAATAAAATGTAAACTTCTTGTTCAAAAATTATAAATTAGTAAACATTTTTGTGTGAATTTTGAAGAGTAAATATTTTTCCTCCGCAAATGGTTATTTTGATTTAAATTATTCTTTTTTTATAGTATGCATATATTTATTGTCAATCAAAATATGCATTACTTTTCAAGACAACATGCTGGTCTTTATGCCTTTAAAAAGTTATCTTAAAATGATGAAATTATTCTTATGATTGCTAAATGAAACATAAAATAAATATTTTCAATAAGTTTACTAAATTGAGTTCGTTTTCATTTTGAGTTTTTTAATGAATTGCCGAAACGATTAAACCTGCCTAAAACTAATGATTTCAAACTCTCAGTATAAATAAAATATTTTTCATTCAAAATTGGTTGATATATCATTCAGTAGAAAACGTATCAAAAAATTATCGATACATGAATGTATAAATACAGTAAACCCTCGCTTTACGCGGAAAGTGCGTACCGTGCAGTATGGGAACCGTGCTATAAGAAACTCGTATTTAACATACAATTCAGGCTAATTCGTAGTGCGTTCTATGGAACCTTACATAGTGCAGTATGGGATCCGTGCTATGAGAGACTCAGAGTTGGTACAAATCGTACCTTTTGTATCGCGCTGTATGGAGACCAAGGAATACAACTTGAAGTAGGAGTAATACGGACGAAATGACATGTAGGACATTGATACCTTATTCAAAAATTGGCGCGACACAGTAGTCAGCTCAAACGTGTTCTTAGGCAGCTATTATATAATCAAGCATGTCTAAAAGATAACAGTCGATAACAAAATTTACATCAATACCCGTTTGCACAACGAACTTATGAGCTGTTTACTAAATACCGTGTAATAAGAAGTCCGTGTAGTCGGAGGGATGTCGGATTTTTAGCTCCGTGTAGTATGGGAACCGTGTACCCAGAGTGCCGTGTAAAGCGAGGGCCTACTGTATACATTATTACATACATACGCACAAATACATCAAATTATAAAATAGTAACAAGTAGAATAAGAACTCAATTCAATGCTAACTAAAATTTCTAAAGCTTATCCGATTTGTTAAAATAATAAATATTAGGGTTAAGTTCGATATTCGACAATAAATTGTGGAATAAGTTAATTGAAGTACATATGACATGGTGTTATATTCTCTCAATAGGTTTTCATTCTAAAGTGTATTACATCGAAAATAACGGATTTACCAAAAAACCTAGGAAACATCTTAAAATAGAAATGTTATACATATAACAAGAAGACTGCATTTTTGCACTTCTCATTAATTTAAAACCAGCTTGAGTAAAATTTATAATGCATTTTAGATCATCAAATATTTAAGAATAAATTGAAAAATATGAGTATGAGCAATCATTTATTCAGGAAGCCACAAACCAAAAAAAATTTGGTACTTCTGTTATGAATCATAACGCATCTACAATGTTTCTTTAAGTCAATTTAAGATATCAAATGTACCATATGATTCATGATAATTTGCAACAGAATTTTTTCTTTCATTATCAGTAAACACAGCTATTGTACTCGTTAGATGCCAGTTTGTGAAATATCAAACAATAAAATGATTACGAGACATAAAAAGAGAGCAAATGTGTTAGATAAGCGCATAGCGAACTACATCGTTCGAAACGAATAAACCTTCAAGTCACATATGGTGGTCACTGGTCACATATGGCTGGGATATACCTGACTTTCACCGAGAAGAAGGCTCGGATCCGATCGCCGATATGGGAATATTCTTTAAATTTGCAGATGTTACTCTTATAAAATTATTTTATTATAATTAATGAACTGTTATTTCGTTTAGGTATTTAAAATAATAACTAGTGGGGCGCATAACACCGTGCCTTAAAGCAAATTGCTGAAACTTCTCGTACCAATTTTTTTTTTTTTTGAAAGATTAAAATTTTTGAAGAAATTTTATTTTGAAAAAAATAGATTTTTGAGAAACTAAATTTTTGAAAAAAAAATATTTTTTTGGAAGAAATACTTTTTGAAAAAAAATTTTTTTGTATTTTGAAATATTTTGGAAGTATTTTGGAATCGGTTGAACCGTTCGACGTAAATTTGTATCCGCACACACACACATACATCCATTTTTTTAAGGTATGCCAAAATGTTCAGAAACCTCTAGAACGTAAAGATATATAAAAATTTTCATTTTCGATTTTTTTGCGAATATTATAACTTACCCTACGGAAAGTTATAAATACTAAACCTTGATTATTGTGTTATGTATATATGTTAAAAAGATTATACAGTATATGATTTAAAGGAGATTAATCAATATTTTTATACCAGATTTAGAATTAGTGTATGATATAAGTTAATTAAGATATACTAAAATTGTTATATTACTTATTTTAGAATAATATATTGAAATTATTGAAAATATAAATATCTAAATATAAATAAATAAATAATATTTTGCTATATTTTCTAATTTCTAAAATTGCAATAACAAAATTTTGCAAATCATTCAGTGACAATATTCAAACCAAGATTTGTTAATCAAATTGAAGTTTTTAACACAACAATTTTTTTTACTTTTTGGGTTTATCATCTATCTACATAAGATATAATCTCAATTGTTTAACCCTTCTTGTACATACCTCTGTTTAAACGCTAAAAAAAAGAAAATTTGAACTATCTACAATGCGACTACATATATTTTTTCGAAAAAAGCTCGGAAACGAGCGATCTTGTGAATAATGGTCTTTTTTAAAAAAAGAGAATCATAACTCCGTGAATTGTAACGACCACTAAGTTTTTCTTCCGCGAAACTAACAAGCAGATATAGTATTTTTCGAAAAAATAGAACAAAATTAGGTGCTTAAAAAATAATATCAAATTTGACTCTAAAGATGGCGTAAGGGTCTTATAGACCCCAGCTGTACGAGAAGCGTTAAAAAAATTGACACTGGAATTGATTGGAATTGTGAAAATAGATTATTTAATAACAATTTTTTGCTAATTCTTACAATTCTATATTAGATAAAATATCATAATACATACAAAGTTTTTAATTCCCTGAACAAAATCCTGAAACTAAAAGTTTCATTCGTAGAGTTAAAATTGTTGTTTCGTGTAGAGAGGTAACTTCTCTAACTTCGGTAAATTTTTAAAGAAAATATTTATAAAAAATCTAATAAATGTATCAAACTGGCCACTTAATGGCACTTTTGTTGTAACTTTCTTCTATGCAAAAACTGAACACGATTGATTTTTTTTGCACAATTTAAATAATATCTCACATAATAAATGGCATGAACTATTGCCATAATAAACCATGTCTATTAAAAAAAAGTGATGGTATAAATGATTAGAATAATATTACTATATATAAAGAGCTAGAATATAGAGCAGCCCTTTCAATTCACCTTTGTTCATTTAAAATAAAGACATGTTTTCTTTATTAATTTTCAATAACAGTAGTAATCTTATTTGCATAATATGTATTCATAATTGTGTAATTTGTCTTAAGGCCCAATGCTATAAGTCATCTATAATTGACGCTTCGTAATAGTTAATTGAAGATGTAAAATAATTAATTAATTAATGTAATTAAAAATTAAAAATTAGCACAACATGAAGCGGATTTTAGAAAAAAGCTACACAGTACAGGTTTAATTATAAATCAATAATTATTACTTATCAATTAATTTCTGATTATTGATACCGGCCTTGGCAATTATGTTATTAGATGGTACATTTCGTCTTATGTTACTAATTGTATTTACAAGATCCCAAAGAAACAATCGGGAACAAACCTATAATAGCAAACATAAAAGAAAATCTCTAAGAAGAAAATTTTGAAATATACACGAAAAACTTTATTTAAAATCTTGTCCAGTAGAAGATAAACGGTTAAAAAAAATTAAGATCTTGTTGTACATAAACACGAAGTGCAAAAAAGCGCAAACATTTACACCGACTCATTATCCGTGCTGTACCGTTTCAGTAATTACATTGCGGTATCTCTGTCAGGGGCATGCAAACTTTCCTCATAAAATGCAACGTAGTGGGAAATATAAAATCTTTTAGAAAAAAAATCTTCACTGTATAAAGTCGAGCAAGAAAAAGTTTGGTGTAACATCTTTTTGCTTTTTCACTAATATAATCTCAAAATGAAAATCGCATGTCGTGGGCATTGCTGCAACACACACACATAGATTATATGTAACTGTATTAGATATATGACTAACATAATCGGCAGACATAGGAGAATGGTTAACCGATGGATTCCCTCTCATGAAACATTAGGTTGGATCTTGAACTAATGTTTACAGCACTAAGTAAGACTAAGTAATACTGAATAGTTCTGATTGCTGTTGAAACAAAAATATAAATTTAGAATTTTCATAGACTTATCTCGCATAATACAACATATAAGGATAACATTAGTTTTTGATAGCACGTGTATTTTCCGTCAAATTTTATATTCTATGTTAACCTTTTTTTATAAAAATGTTGCACAAGTCAGCATAGTAACGTAACGAACTTCCTTAGAATTTTATATATATATATATATATATATATATATATATTAGTGGTGTATGGCATCGTGTCTTAAGGCAAATTGCTGGAACTTCTCGTACCATAATAAAATATTCGAAGAATAAGATTTAGTAAAAAACTTTTGAAAATTAAAAAAAATTAAACAAAAAATTCTTTCATACCATTTTTGGGCATCATAAAGTATATTTTAGATCACAGCTAAAAAACTAGATCAGCGAGCAAGTGCTTATAATTTGTTAATTAATAAAAGAATTTAAATCTGTACAAAAAGTAAAGATAACTTATATAAAACAAATCTTTTGAAAAAAAAAATTGTTTATTCAATAATTATAGATTTTTTATAAAAAAAACTAGAAATTTTATTTGAAGGAGTCTGGTAGCACTATGAAGAAATACTAATCATAGAATATAATTAGTTTATTTAATAATAATTACATGAAATGCATTTGAAAATAGAGTGAAATGAAGACAGAAATCGAGAGAGAGAAAGAGAGGGAAAGTATCTCTAAAACCAATTCAACTATTGTTTTGTCTTTATTCAAAAAACGTGTTAAATTTTATCGTTCAATAAAAAAAAAATAATAGTTGTTTGTGGAAAATGAATTTTCTGAAATAAATTTGGAAATAGAGTGAGATGAAGGAAAAATTTCGAGAGAGAGAGGGAGAGAGAGAGAGAGTGAAAGAAAGAAAGTATTTCTAAAAGCAATTCAACTATTTTTACGTTTTTGTCCAAAAAACGTTAAATTTTATCGTTGAATAAAAGAGTTATCATATTTGTTTGTGGAATGTATGAATTTCCTGAATTATATTTTGGAAATAGAGTGAGATGAAAGAAAGATGAAGAAAGCGTGTGAGAGAAAGAGACAAAGACAGTATCTCTAAAAGTAATTCGGCTATTTTTGCGTTTTAGTACAAAAAACTTGTTAAACTTTATGGTTGAATAAAAAAGTAATCATAGTTGTTTATGGAATATTAATTCCTTAAATAAATTTGGAAATAGAGTGAGAAGGTAGAAATCGAGAGAGAGAGAGAGAGAGAGAGAGAGAGAAAGAAAGTATCTCTAAAAGTAATTTAACTATTTTTGCGTTTTTGTCCAAAGAAAGTGCTAAATTTTATCATTGAATAAAAAAGTAATCATAGTTGTTTGTGGAATATTAATTCCTTAAATAAATTTGGAAATAGAGTGAGATGAAGGTAGAAATCGAGAGAGAGAGAGAGAGAGAGAGAAAGTATCTCTGGAAGTAATTTAACTATTTATGTTTTTGTTCAAAGAAAGTGCTAAATTTTATCGTTGAATAAAAAATAATCATAGTTGTTTGTGGAATATATGAATTCCCTGAAATAAATTTAAAAATGGATTAAAATGAAAGATGAAGAAAGCGTGCGAGAGTAAAAGACAGAGAGAGTATCTCTAAAAATAATTTAACTATTTTTGCGTAAAATTGCGGAATTTTCTTACGAATAACTTGATTTGTTAAGATAAAAAAAATAGGTAAATGTTGTTCAAAAACGGTGTTATGTAAGCAGAGGTAATTATCAACAATCTATAAAATGAAAAAAATTGATTGAAATCTTTATAGGAACAGTATGTTCTGTTCAAAACTAATTATAAATTGATTGTACAAATTTTGGTTATTGGAAGATATTGGCATTAATGTTCCGGATCCCCTGAACTAACTAAAGTTACTTTGTAGGAGTGTATGAAATCAAGATGTGAACAAGGCACGATTCATCTGGAAGTCACGATTGCTCCATACACAGATATTATATATATATATATATATATATATATATATATATATATATAAACATTGTTTGCAGTACTGCATCTCATCACGGACTTGCATTATGTATTTCTATTATTATTGCTTGGATTTGTCATACAATGTAAATTCGTACAACATTGGAGATATGTTTTGACTGCAAGTAAGTCTGTCTAACAAGTATTCAAGAGTTGTAGAATGTTTTTATAATTCTATTGTATGTTTTAAACTTCTGACGCCAAACTGACGAATGTCGCTATTATCCGATGAATACGACATTTACATGATTTGCTTTTGTTATTATATCAAGAATTATAATCAGTTTATTGTAAATATATTTGTTATATGCGTATGTATATTATTCGGTGGCAATTCAAATCATATTCAGAGATAAGATTTTTTAATACACTTTGTCAAAACTATAAATAAAATTCAATGCAATAAAAGTTCCCATTGACAAAAAACAAATCTTTTCACTGTTTCCTGTTAGTTGAAGAGAAAATGGAAATGCCTCACAAGGAATTTTTAATGCAGATATATGTCTAAATGGTTGGTAGGATCTACAGAAAGTCTTGTGAAGAATTAGGTTATACTTCGTGCTCCTCCACCGATAGTGAGGATCAATTACGTAAAAATGCAGATTTTGACCTAAAACTATGAGATGGTTTGTCACCTGTTTATGAGATTTTTCTATCTCAGATAATTCATTAATGAACCGATACTCCCGCACACCAATGTTATGGAAAGGTTATGTTATAAAAGCCATGTGGTTGCTGTGCAGTAAGGCTTTTCTCAGGTTGTCAGTTAGAAAACCTAACCTAGAAACCAAACGGTCAAAAAAAAACTATCTTAGATAACAGGGTCTTTCTGATCCAGCTCCATAACATACAAGTGACGTTGCAGTTTTTGTGAAACTCCTGAATGCACAGCAAATAAATGACATTTTGACAGTATTCAGTATGATTCAGTAGCACAATGTAAGGAACATGGCTTTGCCATAACATTCGTCTGCGGCAGAATCGGCACATAAATTGATTATTACCTCATCCTCGCCAGATAGGCTTAAAATTTCTATTCTGATTTTTCACAAATCCGGATGGAAGGTAAGTCTGAATTCCATAAGAAGATTTCTGGGCGCGATCCCGGAAATAATGGAAATAAAATCAACAGTCATTAGTAAGCAAACTGCTAAAGCTTAAAAGCATATAGACTTTCACATTAAATTCGCAAGGGCATTTCAAACAAGATATAAGATGAGACATTCGTAAATTTGCGCCCTACTACGGAATACAAATAAATGATGAGTGGAATAATTCGAGAAATATTTATGTATATTAAACAGTTCGGATGAATGTTATTTGGATAATCATTTCTAAGGAAAAGATCGCATTAAATGATTTTTTGTTTAATAGTTAAGATTCGCACTTATGTTAAATAAGACAAGTACTTACTTTTTACTAGATCATAAATTATATTGCAGTTAAAAAATAGATTTTAATCGCAAGTTGTACGAGGTTGTATGACATCATATCTCGAAATTTATTTCAGGAAGTTAATATTCCACAAACAACTATGCTTACTTTTTTATTCAACCATAAAGTTCAACACGTTTTTAGACTAATACGCCAAAATAGTTGAATTATTTTTAGAGATACTCTCTCTGTCTCTTTCTCTCGCACGCTTTCTTCATCTTTCATCTCACTTTATTTCCAAATTTATGTCAGAAAATTAATATTCCAGCAAATAATATTATTTTTCAACTTCCCGTAGAATAAGAAGTTGGCATACCTTAGAAAAAATTTATGCATTAGTGTGGGTGTAATATGTATTTATGTATGTTCGGATACAATTTTTGTCAACGATTTCGAGAGCACAGAACATCCGATTTAAATGATTAAAATAAAATTCGATTCCTATTGCTAGGGAGATAGGAGATGTGTAGTTTTTGGCAAAGGCAGGTCCAGCCATTTCAAAAATACAAGCCAAAGAGAACAAAATATTACAATACCGTGTTTTTAGAGAACGGAGCATCCAATTAGAATGATTCAAAAACTGTTTTACTTGTACGATGAAAAATTGATTTTTGGAAAAGACAGGTCAAGCGGTTTTGGACATGCAGAAGAAAAAGCTCCAACAACTTACATTTGGTGGTAAAAATAAAGCATTGGACATAAGCACATCAATTTATCAAATGCTTTATGAAGATTTTGAAAATAACAAATAATTTTGTTTCCATTTCTTTGGGTTCCGTACCAAGAATTATAATGTTAAGTATTACAATACAAATGATGATTTATACAGTACTTATAATAACCTATTTCAAAAAATTTAAAACAATCGTTTTTAATCGTTGATCAATTTTCATTGGTTATTTTTTCATTCCTTGAATGTATAATTATAGTATGAAAGTTCCAGTATGGAATTTATGTTAAGACGCAATGCCATACACCATTAGTTACTCTTTTAACCCTCCGTCGGTCGGCGTGGTCTGGCCAGACTTTTTTCGACTTCAATTAAAAAAAAAAATACTTCTAGTAATCCTATCGACTTGAAATTTCTTGACTTTTCCTAAAATTTCATTAGCTGTCGATCAATGAAAAAATCAGGACGAAAAAATGTACAGAAGGATAATTATAAGGATATTAACTTTTTTATACTTCGAACGGTCGGAAAGGTCTGTCTAGACCACCCATACATTTTGTATAAAATATTCGCTTTTTGATATCTGTAAACCAGTATTTTGTCTTTTTTCATGGTATTTTCTATTCAAAGTGCGTTGTTTATATTCTTTGCCATGTGTTCTAACATGAATGTTAGTATTTTCATGACGAGAGTTCCTTGAAAACCTACCAAACTTATTGGTAATCGCAAACACTGAAAATCGGATGAGTAATGCACACATTCATTTCAAAGGCGCCGAAAAAGAATAAATATTATTTTTCATTGATTTAAAACAGAAAAATTAACAAAAAAAAGCAACGTTTTTTTATATTTCTTGATTTTTTTTATATAATCGTTAATACATAAGACACCAAAAACTCATTTATCCCATATAAATGCATGTAAAATGAATGGTGGTCCAGCCAGACCTTTCCGACCGTTCGAAGGTGAAAAAATATCCGACCGACGGAGGGTTAAATAATAAAAAATTAAAAGTATAATTTTTTGCTTTAGTAATGTCGGCATATGAAGTAAAAGCCGTAAATAATATTTGATAAAAAAAAGCGTGAAATATTTGGATAACAGAGGTAGTTCATCAGAATCAAGCACAAATCAGAGCGAAGATTTTTACTAAAAATTGTAGTAAAAGTATTGTACTAAATTTAATGATTATAATCTGAAATAAGGTAAAATGCAATTACATGAAAATATTACCATAAAAAGGGCAACAATACAAAAAAGGTCAATTGATCACTTGTTCTCTCAATGGTCCGACATTGAGAGAACAAGTGAAGTTCTTTACAAGTACAACAAGTTATTTTAATACATAATAATAAAAAACATATGTGGCTTTTGTTTATTTATTCTTTTACTCGAATTTGCTTTCATTAAAAATCTGTTAAAACATGCGTTGTGCCATCATCAATATTACTTTCAGTGTCAATAACATAAGTGGTTGTTGGAATAGTTTGATTACTTTCGCCATCGCACAAATGAAATAGCTCTATTTGTCCTGGGTTCAGTTGATAGCCGTGTATTTCCTCCGGACATAATGTATTAAGTTTAGATTTATCAGTTGTAATGCGTGAAATAGTTACCCTTTCAATATAAACTTGGCTCTTTTTGGTCATACTTAATGAGTTTCCTTCATAGTTCCATGTAAATTTAGCAGAATTTATGTAATCTATAGACGGAGGTGGTTGAGCCCATCCAACAAACGTGTAATTTTCTGTGCGTGAATCAATCTCTGTAATAAATCTGAATTCATTCAGAATCATATGGGTTACAAGGTCGCCACTCGTCAAATTAACATCAAAATATCCCATAATTTGAGTTGGGTTTCTGGATTCAGAGGAAAAACTAATTTTAAATTTATACAAATCCAAGCAGTATGTTCCCGATGAGCCCGTCCTAAAGTAGTACTTTGTAGAACAGGGTAAATGAAATAGAGATTCGTTAAAAGGAGTGTTTAATCCAAGTTCAGCACATGAGGGAGACGTGCAAATATCACAAGACGTGCAGCCACCTCTTAAAAACATTGTGTAGTTTTTACAGTAAAATCCTATATAATTACAATTTGAATTTGCTATAGATTCAATATAATATTTAAATGATCGTTTGTGAGAACATCCCGGATATATCTCTCCTTCTTTTAGAGAATCCCTCGTCAGTTCCAAGAGATGTGGATATTTTTTAGATACGTTGCATCCAGGTTGGGAATAACCGTTGTTCGGGTAAAAATCGACATGGCCGATGGCTTCCATAATACCTTGGCCATTGGGTTCCGCATCTGTATGAATAACTTCTACATAAGTAGCGTCGCTTATATCCAATCTGACTTTTTTGGGCATTCTTTCGAAATAAGGTCCGTTGGGATCAAGACCAGTGATTTTTCCTATAGCTTTATCTCCATTTTCGTTAATAGCTTTGCCAACATAACCAGCTATATGAGCACCAACTCCGTGGCCTATTATATGCAGATGTGGAAATTCAAGTCCATAGTGATTGTGTAGCATTTCCACAAAATGTATAATTTCCAATGCCACAAGTCTAGCATTACCTATGGCTTGAGTATACGGTGGTTCAGCACCCTCTTCCCAGTTAACAGATATTACATTTCCTGAATTTGGTACGTCGACTAATGCATGGGCTAAATGCTTAATCCACCCGTAAAACCACTACTTGTAAAATCGTGTATTATCATTCTGACTGGCATGCCGGTGACATAGGCAGAAATGTTAATAGTAGAAGGTACTGCCGACCCACTTCGATCAGCAAGGGCTGCTTCTCCTTAGGGCCCTCATATGGACCCTCTAGTTGGCTATATATCAAGAACTGGGTGTTGACCGTGTGCCTAGCTAGTGGAAGTTCGTTCACAGGACGATATAGTTTGTGATACCACTCAGGGCCGTAACTAACACATCCTAGGCTTGGGTAGCATCTTGATTCGTTTTCTATCGTATGCTCTGTCGTACTGAACCATATAAATGTCCAATGGGTATGGTGCCCATTATGGCACAAAAAAACACAAGGCGCATGTGTTCATTCATAATAACGATTTAATATAGATAGAATTTCAAAATAGAACTTAAAGACTTAAAACATTAAACATTAAAAAATATTCAAAACCAGTAAAAAAAATACAAAAATATGAAATCGGTTGTTTTTTTTCGAGTGAATTTGGCATGTCATTTGGCATCATAAAAAAACAAAATATTGTGACATTCATAATACTGAAAATTATTATACGAGGGGCATGTAAAAAATAAGGTTCCCAACGCTGTACACTCGCCGCGCGAGATACTAGGGAAAATCCGGCAACACCATATTCATTGTTGATCCTTGCCACTCCATTACAACTACCTGGAAGATCACTGCAAAGCTTAGTGCCAATCTAACAGCCATCCGCGATGGAGCGCGCAATCGCCGTCACCGCCAGATGTGAAATCCGTTCAGTCATTCGAGTTTTAAACGTAAAGAAGCTTACACCTACTGAAATTCATAGACAGTTGGAAGAAGTTTATGGCAAAACTTGCATCAACGTCCAGCACGTCCTCAAATCGTGCAAGGAGTTTTCCGCAGGACGCACAGACGTTCACGACGAGCAAAGGAGCGGGAGGCCATCGAGTTTTTGGATTGAAAATATGTCTTGCTTACCGAGTTAATGCTTAAAGAGTCCACTATAAATTCGGACAAGTACTGCGAGACACTAACAAAACTCAAAAAAGCCATTCAAATCGCCAGAGAAGAAGACCGAGCAAGGGCGTGGCGGCGGAGTTCTTCGAAGCGGGTTTTCAGAAGTGGAAAACTCCTCAGAAAAAATGCGTTGAAAGATCTGGCGACTATGTAAAAAAAATAGTTTGAAATACAAGCTTTCCGATGGTATACACATTTATTGCAATAAAAAATGCCTCAACTCTGAAAAAAAGGTGGGACCTTACTTTTTACATGACCCTCGTATTTATTCAATTTGCATATAACTAGAAGGAATTTTATGATTCTTAGGGGGTAATTTATAATCTTTTTAAAGATCTCAAAAACTTCAAATACGGATACCGATCAGATGGATTTTGAATGCTTCTCAATCAAAACGAAAACGATCTAACAAGTGCAAATAAGTATGGTCTAATTACATATGTGTTGAGCAAGATTCTTCACATCATAATAATGACTCAGTTTCTCAAAATTTCAATTTCAAGATAAAGCAACCACCAGCAAGGATAGAATGATAATATTATATAAGGATTTACACTCCTGAATCCAAATTACGGTCAAAACTTTACAATTTCATAGTAAATGAAAAATTAACCATGACCCATAAAACAAAACAAGAAATAGCATAAGAGTAAAAATGATTAAGTAAGTTAATAAAATCATGAGTAATAATTGTTAAA
>NW_020538040.1:38493787-38523308 GCF_003426905.1 Ctenocephalides felis | reverse complement strand
GCCTTGTGGCGTACTAGACGGCCTGCCTGTGGCGTACTAGAGGCCCGCCTTGTGGCGTATTAAAGGGCCTGCCTTGTGGCGTACTAAAGGGCCTGCCTTGTGGCGTACCAGAGGGCCTCCCTTGTGGCGTACTAAAGGGACTGCCCTGTGGCGTACTAAATGGCCTGCCTTGTGGCGTACTAAATGGCCTGCCTTGTGGCGTACCACGTACATCAGATGTTTCAAATTTTTTCTGTGGAGTTCCAGGTGCCCCACGTCCTCCAAATTCATTTTGTTGCGTGCCAGTAGCTCCGGGCCCTTGTATTTGCGTGATAGGAGCTCCAAATTGTCCCACTGCTGCACCCTGTGGTCTAGTAGCACCAGGCACCGTGCCTGATCCAGGCTCTCTTTGTTGCGTATCAGACACTACGGGTCTGCCTTGTGGCGAACTAGATGGCCTGCCTTGTGGCGTACTAGAGGGCCTGCCTTGTGGTGTACTAGAAGGCCTGCCTTGTGGCGTACTAGAGGGCTTGCCTTGTGGCGTACTAGAGGGCTTGCCTCGTGGCGTAGTAGAGGGCTCCCCTTGTGGCGTACTAAAGGGCCTGCCTTGTGGCGTACCAGAGGGCCTGGTTTGCGGCGCACTAGAAGGCCTGCCTTGTGGCGTACTAAAGGGCCTGCCTTGTGGCGAAGAACGTACATCAGATATTTCAAATCCTTTTTGTTGGGTTCCAGGCCCTTGTAGTTGAGTTCCTAATTGTCCCACTGCTGCACCCAGTGGTCTAGTAGCATCAGGCACAGTTTCTGATCCAGGCTTTCGTTGTTGCGTATCAGACACTACAGGCCTGCCTTGTGGCGCACTAAAAGGACTGCCTTGTAGCGTGCTAAATGGCCTGCCTTGTGGCGTACCACGTACATCAGATGTTTCAAATCCTTTCTGTTGAGTTCCAGGTGCGCCACGTCCTCCAAATTCATTTTGTTGCGTGCCAGTAGCTCCAGGCCCTTGTAGTTGCGTGATAGGAGTTCCTAATTGTCCCACTGCTTCACCCAGTGGTCTAGTAGCATCAGGCACAGTTCCTGATCCAGGCTTTCGTTGTTGCGTATCAGACACTATGGGCCTGCCTTGTAGCGTACTAGAGGGCCTGCCTTGTGGCGTACTAGAGGGCCTGCCTTGTTGCGTACTAGAGGGCCTGCCTTGTGGCGTACTAGAGGGCCTGCCTTGTGGCGTACTAGAGGGCCTGCCTTGTGGCGTACTAGAGGGCCTGCCTTGTGGCGTACTAGAGGGCCTGCCTTGTGGCGTACTAGAGGGCCTGCCTTCTGGCGTACTAGAGGGTCTGCCTTGTTGCGTGCTAGAGGGCCTGCCTTGTGGCCTACCTATCCCTTTAATTTCACTTTCTGTTGTTTGTGAAACTTTTGGAGTTGCTGCTTGTTTTTCACTAGTGTCATTTGGTGGCAGTAGAAAAGAATATTCATTTTCTTGTCCTATATTTTTTTCTACTTTAGAACCGACCGGTGGTAAGTAAAAATTATTTTTTAAATTTGAGTCATATGGGTTTAGTTTATTTGGTCGATTTTCTGCTTTTTCAGTTTCTGATAAAGGTAGGTATGGATTGTTTTGCTTAGCATTAGGATCAATTGGTATTGAGGGTAAGAATGGATTTCTTCCTGCTATTGGTATTTGCTTACTGTTTATAAGATCATTTTGACTTAAATTCACATCATCGCTATTCAATACTCTTGAACTTCTTGGTGAATTGTTTTGGTTTTTATTTTTGGGTTTTCTGTTTTTCTTATTTTGTGTTTCTTCTATATTTTCAGAATTCGCAGCTGAATCTTTTCTTCTGGATTGACTTTTGTTTTGATCATCTACTTCTGCACTTTCCGAAGAACCTGTATCTTTTATCTTCGGATAAACTAGATCATCAATATATTTTCCAGAATCTTTTGAATTTTTTTGAACTTTGAAAGTATTATCACCCGATTTATTTATTTCTGAACTTTTTAACGGTTGGCCAAAATATTTATCTTTTACATCAAAACCTGGTTTGTTACTTTTAGTCTCAGAGTCTTGTATTGGTTGATTTTCAGTTTCTTTATTGATAAAAGGCTTTTGGAAGTAGATGTCTTGTTTTTCGGGCTCCGGATCGTTACTGGAAGCTTCAGAATCTTTAACTTGTTTATAAGGATTTTTATCCTTTCCCAAATTTTTGGGTTCATAATTTGTAAATTTTGTATCTTCATACGGTTTGTATGGATATTTATCTTTTTTGTCAAAATTTGGTTTATTATTTATGCCTTCATCATCACCGTAATGTATGTACGGATACTTGTCTTTTAAATTTGGATCTTTACGATTATAATTGTCAGGTTTCACGTTGGAATACACAGAGTCCGCATATGGATCATATGGGTATTTATCGTTCTGGCGGGCATCAGTACGTTGTTTAAATCTATCTTTGTCTTGTCGTTTCTGGTTGTCAAAATTTTGCTCATAAGGTTTTCTAGCGGGATTGTTATTCCTATTATCAAATTTATTTTGGTATATGCCTCTGCCAGAATCACCACTGTAACCGCCTTTGTCAGAATCACCTCTATAGCCGCTTCTGTGAGAATCACCTCTATAGTCGCCTTTGTCAGAATTACCTCTATAGCCATCTCTGTCAGAATCTCCTCTATAGCCACCTCTGTCAGAATCATCTCTGTAAACATCTTTGCCAAAATCATCTTTGTCAGGTTTATCTTTGTACCCGCCTTTGTCAGAATCACCTCTATAGCTACCTATCCCAGAATCGCCTTTATCAGCATCACCTCTGTAGCCGCCTTTGTCAGAAATATTTCTGTCAGGATAATCTCTGTAACCGCCATTGTCAGAACCACCTCTAAAGCTTCTTTTACCAGAATCGCCTTTGTCAGGATCCCCTCTGTAGCCGCCTTTTTCAGAATCATCTTTGTCAGGATCACCTTTGTAGCTGCCTTTGTTAGAATCACTAAAATCGCCTTTGTCAGGTTTATCTCTATAGCGACCTTTGTCCGAATCTCCTCTATAGCTACCTTTATCAGAATCGGCTTTGTAAGGATCACCTTTGTAGCGGCCTTTGTCAGAATCATCTCTATTGCCACCTTTACCAGTACTGCCTTTGTCAGGATCACCTCTATAACTACCTTTGTCAGAATCACCTTTATAGACACCTTTACCATAATTGCCTTTGTCAGGATCACCTCTGTAATCGCCTTTGTCAGAATCATCTCTATTGCCACCTTTACCAGTACTGCCTTTGTCAGGATTAGCTCTGTAACTACCTTTGTCAGAATCACCTCTATAGACACCTTTACCATAATTGCCTTTGTCAGGATCACCTCTGTAATCGCCTTTATCAGGATCACCTCTATATCCACCTTTACCAGAATCATCTTTGCCAGGATCACTTTTGTAGACCCCTTTGTCAGATTCACCTTTATAGCCACCCTTGTCAGGGTCACCTCTGTAGCCGCCTTTGTCATAAGCACCTCTATAGCCACTTTCACCAGAATCGCCTTTATCAGGATAGTTTCTGTAGCCGCCTTTGTCAGAATCACCTTTATAGCCACCTTTGTCAGAATCACCTTTATAGCCACTTCTACCAGAATCGCCTTTATCAGAATCACCTCTGTAGTCGCCTTTCTCGGTATCGCCTTTATAGCCACCTTTGTCAGAATCACCTTTATAGCCACTTCTGTCAAAATCACCTCTGTAGCCGCCTTTGTCAGAATCACCCCTGTAGCCGCCTTTGTCAGAATCACCTCTGTAGCCACCTTTGTCAGAATCACCCCTGTAGCCACCTTTGTCGGAATCACCTCTGTAGCCGCCTTTGTCAAAACTGCCTTCATAGCCACCTCGGTCAGAGCTTGAAATAAAACATGTCTATCAGTTATTGATATTTTTTATTTTTATCAGAAACTCTTTATTAAAAAATATTTTATAGATCAATTTGTCTACTGTAGTAAAACTTTTGTACAAAATCAAAAAATAGTTAATGAATATTATAAAGTACAAAAATATAATATGATTTATTGAAATAGGCTAAATTTACATGAATATACTACCTTCCTGAATAACCACCTCCAGTATCTTGATGGACATAAGGAACGTCAACATGTATATATCTGCCAGCATTATTAGGATCTGCTATGTATCTGAAAATTGTATGGCTTATACTAATGTTGTATATGCATTATATAACATTATATACAATTTAAATTTCATACGTGTCGCCATGAATTTCGTGAATATAAGGATTGTCGACGTGTATGTATCGTCCAAGCCTGAAAATAGAATAATAAACCATGTTTTAAATATCATATATAAATATATATGTATATATATAATATTTATATATATATATATATATATATATATATATATATATATATATTTATATATATATATATAACGTAAAAGTATAAGGTATATTCATTGATCAATATACTCGTATGTGTATTACTGGCTTTGAATAATACAAGTATAGCGAGTAAAAGTTAATAACTTGAATATTATATTTACACTTCATCGTAGTATCCTCCTCTTATATCCAGATGGATATAAGGATTATGTATGTGAAAATATTTTCCTTCATTAGGCTTGGGCCTATATTTCCCATCATCTCCTCCTTTGTACTTCCAACTATGGTTTTCGCTAGGATCGTATCTTCCATGATCTGTGTGTACATACCGGCCGCTGTTCTTGTCTTTTGGGTTATATTTACTGTCATCATACCTGCTGCTTTCGTATCTTCTATTGTCATATCTATATGTATCAAATTTATTTTCCGCCTGCTTATATGGTTTATACTCATATGTATAAAATCTGTTGGTCGTTGGCCGAACCGTTGTGGTAGTTGACCGAACGCGATCACTCTTGGAGCTACTTTGGGCATTTACAGTAACGATAAATTGCGAGTAACTGATTGTGATCGCAACTAGTATAATCTGTTTGAAAAGAATCACATATTAGTAAAAGAATTAATTAGAGCAAATAAATTATAACGATTAATTCGTTTGTAAATATAATGTATAAACAACAACACCAGGTTGAAAGATTTCTAAAATTTAATGAAGTATCATGTAGATAATCATATATATATATATATATATATATATAATTTTTGTCAAAAAATCAAAACGTTCTAAAGTTAGTTTGTTGAAATTAAAATTGTTAACTTCCCGAAGGAGAAGTTTATTTTTGCAAAAAATTCAGATTTGCTAATTTTACATTTTCTTGGCATTTCAAGTCATTCTGAATCGAATTAGACCAACTATCAAAAAAGTATGTGACTGTTTATGTATGTGTGAGACAAGTTTTGACGTTTTGACAACGTTTTCTTAGAAAACGGCTGGACTGATTTCAAAAATTTAAAAGCCTTTCGATGTATTTCGAAAGGGACTATCGTTGGTCAGTTTTGCATCAGAGTATCGGCCCAACCGTTCCTTTGTATCTAGCAAAAAAGTGTAACATTTTTGGGTTACGTTCTACCCCACAAATTTGAATCTATTCTAAAAATTTCAAAAACTATTCAATGACAGTAGTTGGAAATTACATTGATTAGTTGTTGGTAAAGATCGGCCGGACCGTTTCTTTGTGATTATATGTTAATTTTTTTAAATTTTTAATTATAATAATTTTTTTACGATTTTATTGAATCTAAGTCTAAAATAACATACTAAAATATTATAAGCCTGCGGTAAGCGGTTGAATTATAAAAAATCATCGAAGTTAAGAATTTCTCCACGCGCTTGAGTGATTTTAATCAGAATCTATGCCGAACCATATGTATATTCTATGTTTCGTAGTTAGCTACTGATTACAGTTGATGTTGAAATAATTTCTAAAATCCGAAACGAATGAAATGAAATGTGTTAAACTAATTGTTTATTTTACATTATTACAGACAACATAAGTTTGTTTGAAAGACATAAATTGGAGCTACTGATAAGTAGCTACTGATTAGAGTTGACGTAGAAATACATTCTTAAACCGCGAAATAGATGAAATAAAATGTGTTAAACTAATTGTTTATTTTATATAATTACAGACAATATAAGTATGTTTGAAAGACATCAATTGGAGCTACTGATAGATAGTCACTGATTATAGTTGACGTTGAAATCAGGTTTAAAATCGAAACGAATGAAATAAAATGTGATAAACTAATTGTTTATTTTACATAGTTACAGATAACATAAGTATGTTTGAAAGACATCAATTGGAGCTACTTATAGATAGTTACTGATTACAGTTGACATTGAAATACATTTTTAAAACGCTAAACGAATGAAATAAAATGTGTTAAAATAATTGTTTAATTTATATAATTACAGATAACATAAGTAAAATAAGTAAAAGACATCAATTGTAGCTGCTGATAGGTAGTTACTGATTTCAGTTGACGTTGAAATACAATTTTAAAACGCGAAACGAATGAAATAAAATGTGTTAAACTAATTGTTTAATTTATATAATAACAGATATTATAAGTATGTTTGAAAGAAATATCAATTAAAAATCATATTGATTATTTTTTGTGAAAGCTTACCAAATCTATTTTTTTTGATTAAATTAATTATGCATACGTATGAATAAGTTCATGCAACTTGTCTTAAGGCAAAATGCTACTTACAACTAGTTTGCATAATATTTTAGAGTCAGTTTTTCACAACTAAGCTAAAAATATTTTAAATAGTTATTTGTTAATCAAATTATTTAGTATTTTTGTATCCATAAAATGAAGCATAAACATTATATTTAAACAGCGCCTATTCACATGCTTATGTAGAGCTTTCTTGCGCTATATCACTTACAATTTTTTTTAAACAAGTAACAATATTCGACAAGATTTTTTTTTCAAAAATTTCGATGTAACACCAAAACTATTAATATATTTTGCATAATCACATTCAATATTATGCATTGCCATTAATAATTGAAAACTGTAGCTCCACTTACGCAATATTTCACGCACTTCATATCGTTACTCCACACCGTTCCACAATTGGTACAAAGTATTTTACAAAAGAGCATGGAGCTTCTTTATATCTAACATTAAAAACAATTAACATGCAAATTGTGAATTTACGAAGAGGATCCGCAATTTCTCATACCTTTGGTATGACTGAAGTATTTCTTCAGTATCGTGCTGCATAAGTTCAACATATATTCAATAAATAATCCCCACAATGATTGTTGGTACGCCGAGGTAACGTGTTTAATTGCAGAAAATATTTAATGTGCTAAGGTAAGATTCTTCCAAACAACTATATAAATCAAAACATAGACCACAGCGATGTAAATCTTTCATATAACTGCTCGATTGAAATTTCAATTCTTGTAATAATATTTACGTCGTCAGCAGAAACTTTGATCAAATTGAAAATAAGTCATTTGAATATTGTTAATTTCATGGGAAAAGTGCAAAACTGAATTGGAATAAATAACACAGATGCCAATTCACTGAATAATGAAATACTAAGATAATGTTTAATAATCTATGTTGTATTCAAGTTTTTAAATAATACTCGCACATTTCTACTTTGAATCAAATCAAATCGAATGCATATTTATATATATTAGGGTGGTCCTTAATATGGACATTTTCAAATTCCTTTGCTCCCAAGGGCTCAAATGCTTCGAGATTATTATTAAAAAACAATTCTCTGAAAATATTAGCTCTTAACATTATCTTTTAGATACTGTACAATTCAACAAAAGTTTTGTATAGAAATAGCATGGAAAAATTTTCAAAAATTTTAAATATGTTTTTTTTTTTTTAAATATAACGTAACAAATGAATGAGTTTTATTCAAAATTCGACACTCAACAAGACAAATTATAAAAATCTGTTTTGCAGAGCGTCGAATTTTCAATTAAAAATGACACAAATTTTCACTTTTAATTCATTTGTCGCTAAGTTATACATAAAAAATGTTTATAAATTTTTTTGAATATTTTTTCATTCTATTTCCATACGAACTTTGATTGAATTGCGCACTATCTGAAAGTTGATATTAAGAGCTAAAACTTTTAGAGGATTTTTTTATCAATTTCGGAGCATTTGAGCCCTTGGGAGCAAAATAATATATATATATATATATATATATATATATATATATATATATATATATATATATATGATACAATTAAATCAACGTACCCAAACGGTCCATTAGCATTGATATTTATATACATTACCAATATTGGTGAGAATTGGTGAGATAATATTGGTAGTATGATAATATTACCAATATTATCATATCGTATTACCAATTAAATCATATATTAAGTTCAATATCTAGAAAAAACTTGTGCATTCGACATTTGTTTAGCATTTATTTCCTCTGTTCCAATTCAAAGGATAAGCTATAAAAATTTTCGCATTGGATCTATAAAGTCCATGATGTTTAGTAATCCAATTCTTATACCACAGGCCCTTCAGAATTATTATTCAGATCTCAAAAATATGTACATACTTATTTTTCATTTTATTAGTTCATTAAAAGATAATTAAGAGAATATTGCCTTGGTAGATTTTCTGAAGTTTGGAGCCAATAAAAGTTCGTTTGTATTATATAATATCTCTCGAAGGTTAAGTTTGTTTAACCAGGAAAATCAGAATTGCTAAGTTTATTTTCCGGAGCCAGCCGTTTTTAAGTCATTCTGAATCGTTTGAGGCTAAATTTCGACTGTTTGTGTGAATGCGAGCCAATATTTTACTTTTTGTCTACATTGTCTCAAAAACAGTTGCACTGATTTAAAAAATTAAATAGCCAGCCCATGTAACTGGATATGGACTTTGCGAAATAATATTATAGTTTTACGAAACCATTGTCCGAGTCAAAAAAAGATTTCGTCCACGTTTTCGCAAAAAAATTTTGAATCGATTTTGAAAATGTGAAAACCGCTCAAAATATATCATTTGGGAATAGTGCTGGTTCATTTTAAGCAAAGATCGGTCGAGCTGCTCTTCATAATGATTTATTATTAGATACATTATTTTTTTAGGCATTTTGAAATAAACTGAGATGGCAATAGAGTTCAAGATCAAAAGAAAATTCCTAAAAATATTAGAGGCTTACGAAAAGCGGTTGTACGAAATAAAATATGGCTCTTTAAGAACGTGCAAGCACGTGCTTGTGCATTAATTCATACAATTACAATATTATAAGTTTGTTTGAAAAGTGAAATATAATTTTTGAATCTCAATTTCTATTAATTAAGTCGATAATTTACACATATTGAGATGTTTATGCAAGTTGCCTAAAGGCAAATTGTCTTTTACGCCTAGTTTAAAGAAAAATTGTTCATTTATTACTTCGTGCTCGTTGATAAATTTATAAACTGTGATTTTGCTTTTTCAAATAATCATATATAAATACAATCGAACATAAATCGTTATAGTTCGCGCTAGTTTTTATTTTAATGATCGTTTTGATGAGTTAAATAGTTAAATGTTTCGATTTTCAGTGTCAGTGTAATTTTTTTTAGTGATTATGGTAGGATTGCATATGCAATGTGAGTGTATATAATTATATAAATTATTAGTTATTTCAATTGTTCCAATGTATATTTAAATATGTTCAATTCATATTAAACCGGCGGTATGCCCAGATCCTGATTAGACTTCTTCTGAAATTCTCTATGTAATATAATAATCATATTAGAATAATTTTAGAATAATATGAGAATAATTTTAAAATTTTAAACTTATATGTTTAATGGGTATGTTTATTTTCAGGAAATTGTTAATTGGGATGTTTCAGAAGAATCGGTGTCTGTTGGCGTATGGTGAGTGATTTAAATTTTTAAGCATGATTTAATGGGCAATCTGACAATAGAAATTATATAATTATCTGTTTATAGTTTAAAATACCAATGATTTTTTGGAAAAAATACAAGGCTAATGTAAATTTTCAAATCCCCAAATACAATATTCTGTTGTTAAATGCGCCTAGGAGGTCAGGATAGTTAAATTTCATTGATTTTGTGAAATCAGCGTAAGTTCGGGTTTAATCTAAAATTAAATTTTAGATATTTTTTGTTTTAATTGCTAATTATATGTCCAATATTTAACTAATAAACATTAAAAATTATATAAGAAAACTATATAAGAATCAAAATACATCGTGTGTGTGTCTTCATCAATTGATTAATAGAAATTAAATAATATTATATAAACACCAAATTATTGACTCAAAGCTCGACTGCAACAAATAAATTTATAGTGTTTTTGTGAAAACGTAACGTAAAACCTGTAATTTTTATTTTAGTATCTTATTATCCCAGTAAAAATTATGTTTAAATTTAATTTTTAATCGTTTCTAAGACGTATTTTTGAGAAAAATTATTTGAATATTTGTAAAACTATAGGGTTTGTAAGTAAGTTTAATCGTCAAAGTTCCAACCATTAACGGAGGAATTTTATTAATTAAATCTTGGTATGAAACCAAAAATTTTTTTTATTAGAAATTAGTTTTTATTACTAAAATCTCTATAAATGATAATTTTTAACTATCAAATTGCATTTATTAAAACGTTTTGTTTTATCTTCGAAATTGCTGGACCTGCCTTCACAAAAATTTTGTTCATATATTACTTCTTAAATACAAGTAATTTTTTACATCCATCTTTTCTAAATAATATGCTAGTCAAAAACAAGAGTAACAATTTTTTATTTACTTTTTATGAGCGATATTCAAGTTTATATAATAACCACAAATTCTTTTGCCAATTTAATCATTCTATGTTGTTAATGAATATTTCTTGAAACCATATTGCGTTGACATCAAATATGTGCATTTTATTGTGCGAATATATTTTCGATTAGAGTTCATTATTGGAATTTTATGCAAAATGTCAAGGATGCTTTAAGTTATAATCTTGACCACGTGTGTAGCATTTCTTTTGTAATAATAGAATATGTAATATTTACTTGATATTTATAAACGTCTTAGAGAATACATTCACATAATTAAAATCATCCACACAATTAAAACCATTGATCGTAAATATTAATTTTTATTATGTAATATTATTTATTTTGAATAGTTTAACATTCAACTAACTTGTGTTATAATCAAATAAAATTCTATTTTGTAATTACTGTATATATATATATATATATATATATATATATATATATATATGCCTGTTAATTTCATTTCTATTGCGATATTATTGAAGTATACAAATTTATTTAGTATCAATACTTGAATTGGGTTGATCACAAAAATTGTTGTATTTGATTTTTTCAAATTATATATTTTAATCTTAGCTATTGCAATAACTTTATTACTAAAATTTTTATGCGCGATATATTCTGTACTAGGTAATGCGTTACTTGAAAATTTAGAAGATCAAAATATAAATCAATACAAGATAAATTGTTTGTAAATCATTTTTTTATGCTGGGTCCTAAAATTACTGCTACTATAATTTTTAATTATTTATGTAAAAACAATAAACAATAATAGTTATGAATATATATTGCCATTAAGGATAATCATAATCAAAGTGCTAATTGATTTAAAATACATCGATATAATTACCCTTAAAACAAATAATTTTAAACATCAATATCTACTACTTTGATGACAAATATGTAAAAAGTATAATATTTCTTTTAGTAATATTAAAAATAACTAGCATAACTTAGCCAAGAAACATATTTCATGTACAATCATCTAAATATAAAATTCGTATACTAATTTGAACAACTCGATGTTAATTTTTTGAGGTATCTTCGTGAGCTTTCAGCCAATCCAAGGCTTTTTGTATCAGAGGTGGGATGGTGGGTATGTGGTCAGCTTTGGGTTCGAAACCATTTTCACCTGCCGTGTAGTCAACATGGTAAAGTTTTCCATCAGGACCGGTGTACTCGTACCAACCAGCTTTGCTGGAGCTGGAGGAACCATCCTGGGATACCACTGCGTCTTGGCTGGTCTCTTCGGCCAGAATACCATTAGCTGTCTCGTAACTGTAATTAATTATTATATACTGTTTTAAAGATTTTAAGACGTGTTAAGTCATTCTGAATTGTTTGTCACAAGAATTGGAAAATTATATCTGTGTATGAGAACCATAGACCTTATAATAGATGTATTATGAGATCTATGAGTACCCAAACTGTACTAATAATTGATTAGTTTTGTGCGACGTTCAGATTTTTTTTATTATACTTTCAATTACTATCTGACATTTAATAATTGTTTTAGACGATTATATGGATTTTTAAATAAAAGGCAACCCAATAGCCGGTGTGACTTACGTCGGTAGTTATCCAGTTGTGACTGACTGGATAATTATATTTGATAGTTTTAACCTAAATTTGATATCAAAGCCTCGTATCGGACTTGGCCGTAGATGGAATTGAACCAGCAAAACTCAGAATTAGTTTCTGCAAGTGCAAGCCCAAAAATGTGCTAAGTTCAAACGTCCAAAATTACTCCTTTTCTTAAGTTTTGGGGAAAAAACATAGAGAGATATTGTTCAAAATTGTGAAAATGGGGCGTAGCTATTTGCAACAAAGTTTTGTTGATTGCAAACTTATCTTAAGTTTTGGGGAAAAACATAGAGAGATATTGTTCAAAATTGTGAAGATGGGTTGTGGCTATTTGCAACAAAATTTTGTTGATTGCAAACTTTTCTTAAGTGTTCGGGGAAAAAAACCTAAAGCAACTAAATTATGAAAATGGGATATGGCTATTTGCAACAAAATTTCGCTGATTGCAAACTTTTCTTAAGTTTTAAGAAAAGAAAACATAGAGTGACAAAATAGTGAAGATGGGATGTGGCTATTTGCAACAAAGTTTCGTTGATTGCTAACTTTTCTTAAGTTTTGGGGAAAAAACATAGCGCAACAAAATTGTGAAGATGGGATGTGGATATTTGCAACAAAGTTTCGTTGATTGCAAATTTTTTTCAAGTTTTGGGGAAATAACATAGAGCAACAAAATTGTGATGATGCGATGTGGCTATTTGCAACAAAGTTTCGTTGATTGCAAATTTTTCTTAAGTTTTGAGGAGAAAACATAAAAAGATATTATTCAAAATTGTGGAGATAGGGTTTGGCTATTTGCAACAAAGTTTTGTTGATTGCGAACTTTTCTTATGTTTTTAAGAGAAAACATAGAAAGATATAATTCAAAATTGTGAAGATAGGGTTTGGCTATTCGCAACAAAGTTTTGTTGATTGCAAACTTTTTTTAAGTTTTGGGGAAAATCATAGAGCAACAAAATTGTGAAGATGGGATGTGGCTATTTGCAACGAAGATTCGTTGATTACAAACTTTTCTTAAGTTTTGGGGAAAAAATATAGAGAGATATTGTTCAAAATTGTGAAGATCAGTTGTGGTTATTTGGAAGCTACCAGTCAAGACGTAGTTAGAAGCTACAAGAAAAATTTGCGTGACTTTCAAATATTAAAAAAGATTACTATAATCTCTCTATAAAAGATTTATATATAGGTTTTATATATATATATATATATATATATATATATATATATATAATATCTGGTTGATCAACTCGGCTTTCAGATATCTCTCCGTTTATGTAACATGCCTTATAGGAAAATTAAACTTTTACATTGTTCAATTATTATTTTTATTTTTCTTGCAAACTCGTGAATTTTTGACTATTTTGCAATCGCAACAACTTGCACAAAATTTCATACAAAATAATTGTTATAATTTATTTTATAATGTATTAGATTGATGAAAGATTTTCCTTACACTTTCATATCGCAAATAACATTTCCTCTAGTTGAATGTGAAAATATTTCTCGTCAAATAACGAAAAGCAAGGGCAAGCCCGAAACCAAGCAGTATGATATCTATTTTTATTTGAGGTAATTGATCTCAAATATAATCTTAAGTAAAAATCGCCTTTTGCGGGCATTGCTGCATCATCTACAAGTCAACACTAATAAATATATCTAATATATATCACATTGTAATACAAATGAAGAGTGGGCAATCACTGGTTTGTTCTCTCGAAGAAAATAACAAAATTGGAATGTAAGTTAGTAAAGACAGCTTAAAGAACACGTAGTTTGATCGTTTAAAAAAAATCAAATAACAAAAACCAAAAGTTTCTGAAGAACGTACTACAGCCATGAATGTTATAATGCCACCATAAATGTGATAACGCAATTAATTCTAATTATATTTTTAAATCTAGCATTCAACTATAAGACATTAAAAAAAATTCTTCTTCCTCCCTACATAGTTCTTGGAATTCAACTTACGTGTAATGGTATCCGTCCCTGTATCCTTTTCGGGCAAGATGAATTATATCGTATTCCTTTTGGAATGAGCCGTAGTCTCCTTTACCGCGACTGGGTTTGTAACCGCTGCCAGGTCTTTTTGCCCCACCTGCTCCAGCACCAGCTCCAGCATTTGGATCATAGGCACCTCCTGCACCGCCATCACCCCCATAATTCTTGTCTTTGTAAGGATATTGTTTGTCTTTTTGGCCTTTGTAAGGGTTTTGTTTGTCGGGACTATAAAATAAAATGTATATGAATATAGAGTATAGTTGTAGGACATAAATACTCAGAAATGGGCTGTCTCACGAAATAAGACAAAACAAATAGACAATATAGGTCACAATTTTATTGTTTGATTTGTATTGCTTTTCTTCAAAGCATTAAATCTTACTGTACCAAAGTGAACTTTTTTGACAAAATAGATCAATTATTAACTAAATTAAAATTTGAATTTAAATTTGAATATTTCAAGATTTTGTTACCTTCCAACGTATTGTCCACCTCCTACGTCCAAATGCTTGTAAGGGTTGTCATCGTGAACGTATTTACCAGCATCTGAGTCATGAACATATCGACCTAGACTACAAATTAAGACTCAATTATTTTATTGTAGAAAAGACAAAATTAAAATAAAATATTTAGAGTCTATTATTGTGTAATTTGTCACCGTTAAAGCTCAGGGACATCCGCCTATATAACATGATAACTTTCTTCAGATATGTAGCTAATGCTAATATTTTTTATGATTCAGTTACAATTTATTTCTAATGAAATATTTATAAAAATATAAATAAATGGTATTTTCCTCATTTATTTACGAATTGAATAGTAGTAACAGACGTTTTTCAATAATACCTTAAAATATTTTATTGTCTCATTATTTCATATTATCACAGAACTGTGCAGGTGCGTCATTTTTGGTAGGGAATATGAAATTGCACTATCATAAAATTTTGGTTTGCGTTATTATTATCAAATAATTTTAAATTTTATTAATTTTATTTTGTTTCAAATTTACCCATTTTTGATAATTTGAAACAAGTTTTGTGATTGCTGAATTAATTGTTTGAATAAGTTTCGTGATTAATGTAAAATAAACACACCTGGGTTTAGTTTAAATAGAACCTTAGGGGTAATTGTAACATATCTAGTAAAGAAAATTAGGTAGAAGTAAAAAAAAGTTTGTTATACATGTAAATTGTATTGGAAGAGAGACTACATCTTTTATTTGTTTAAAATAATTGCAGTTTACGTTGATTCATGATAAAAATTCATATTGCAGGAGACAGTATATATTTTATTTGTATTAATCACAGTTTGCGTTGATTTTGAAAACAAAACAATTTTTTTTAAAAATAAGTAAAAAATAAATTATAAATGGTATTATTGTCGTTTTTTTGGTAGATAGTACTTCTCCCGGTAGATGTTATAACTAGCCCTTAACACAGGGTAAGTTGTAACACCGCACTTTTTTAGAAATGGATTAATTGTACAATAATTAACAAAAGTTATGGAATGATTTATACTTGATTCGGTAGAGAAATAGTTACAGCATCTATCCATCTTTATTTCGTAGAAATGTAATTTAAATTTCTGGTTCTCCAGATATATTAAATCAAAAAAACTTTTTCAACAAACCTCTTGCTCCCCTGCTCGTATTTAATATATTCAGTTTAATAAATTATTTTTATGTTTACTATCAATTTATACCTTTATCTTAGCAGCAGGGGACTTACACACATATAGTAATATTATAAAAAGTATTAAAATTATTTTATACTTTTAATTCGATTTAACGGATTATGGTTATTATACGTTGCTTAAATTTTACACTATTCTGATAATTAAAAAAAAATTACAACTTGATACATTCTTAGCTAAATAATAGTTAAGCTACTATTAATTCAGTACTAAAATAAACTTCATTAAATATTTTTCATATTCACTGTCGTTTCTGTAATTGGTAATATATCACATTCAGCAAGTTGTACAAAGTGTGCAGTGTCAGTAGATGCGGTAAATGCTATTGAAAATCTAATTGAATATCTTCAGAAATGTATGCAATTTTGAATATAAAATGTTCATTACCTTACTGGTTTTTAACGGATTATGGTAATTACTGTTTATCGCTTGTTAAACATAAATGGAAGTCACTGGTATATTTATATTATGCCTAGGATAGGCATTCCAGGCATTTGTGACCGAATTCGTTTTCTTTCTCATCAACGTGCTACTAAACGGATTTATAATGTGTAAATTTTGATGACATTTTGAAAAAATTGTGAAAAGCGAAAGTTTATGCCAGAAAATAGTGTTTGCAAATTTTATGTTTTTTCGACGTTTCAAATCATCATAAATCATAGCTCATAAAAATGGAATATGTATGTGTGTGCATATATATACACCTACATTTTAGCTTTTTGTTGATAATTTATCAATTTGACAATTAATAAATAAAATAATTACTCCCGTTTTGTTTTTCGTGAAATTGCGCTAAAAGATTTTACCCTAAAATATTATAAATGTTTCAATTATGGTTAAATTAATAGTTAAACAATTCTCAGTCGTAAACTTAAAAATTCAGAAAGAATTTAATTATAAATGTTGATGAACTCAACTTTAAATACCAGAAATTTTATGCAATTTGCAAACTCCGTTCGTGCTTGATATTTAATTAATTCCTTCGTTGTAAATTGAAAAATTCGGAACTACTTTAATTATTAATGTTAATCAATCAACTTGGTTATTTTTAGATACCAAGTACTTTATGCAATTTTCAAAAGAGTTTTTTCATAAATTCGTATAAATTTATTCTTTACGATTTTTGAAAAAAACATATTTTATTCGAAATTCATTTGGAGTCTGTAATTATTTTCCTTATTTGATATAATATTAGGTCATCTTAAGTACTTTCAATATTTTTGACTAAAAGTGTTAAATAAAAATATTTAAAATTATTTGAATAAAAATTGTTTATTAAAGATATCTGTTTTTTGTAATTTTTATAATAGTAAAGCAAAAATGTAATTATTTTTAAAATTATTTATCAAACCTAATCTAAAACCACATATTAGATATTTTTGCAAAAAATTTATTTATCGTTACTTATAAGTTGTGGACTTCATATGTATAATATTTTTAATATTTTTTAATTATATTTTAAATAAATTCCCAAGGTTTCAAATGGTTCCAAATTGATAATAAACAATTCTCTGAAAGTTTCAGCAAATAATATTAACTTTTAAAAAAAAATTATGTATAACTTAGCAACAAATGAATTAAAAGTGAAAATTCCTGTCATTTTTTGTTGAAAATTTGACACTCTGCAAAATTTTTGAATATTTTTACATGCTATTTCCATACAAAACTTTGATTGAATTGCACTCTATCTAAAAGACAATATTAAGAGCTAAAACTTTCAGAGAATTGTTTTTTATCAATTTGGAACCATTTGAGCCTTTAAGAGCAAGAAAATTTGAAAATGACCATATTAAGGACCACCCTAATATACATATATATATATATATATATATATATATATATATATATATATATATATATATATGCAAATATTGACAACTGTATTGATTTGATCATTGTTTTTTGCTCCTTTGAAAACTCTTCCTTAAAATTATATAGCTCGAATTTTTGTTTTACATAAAAAAGGGAAACAAAAAATTTGTTGATATAAACTTATATAAGCAAATAATAAACAAAAAAATCTGTTAAAACAAAAAGTTTGATAATTTTGAATCATGTGACTTTCAAGTCATATGGACCCATAATGTTCGCACTTCTATGTATGAAAGTGGGATGATTTCAGGTTAAAAAGCCCAGCAAAAATCATAAATATTGATATCGGTTAACTAGACAACGTTATGGGTGTAAGATTTGTGTGTTATCTCACAAAAAAAGCTTTAATGATTTGGCAAAATATAGAAAAAATTAGAATGTGTTCTGAAAGCTACGAGGGTAAATTTTGCAAGTAGTCTTGTCCTGCTATGACGTTCGTAGTATTGTTTTATTAATATGTTTATAATGAGAGTATAATTATTTCATATAATAATAAAATTTTGTTTTATATATGTTAATACTTACTCTCCTCTGTAATCGCCACCTCCAACATTCTTGTGTTTATATGGATCATCTTTATGAACATATTTTCCTGCGTTGGGATCAGGCACGTACCGGCCGTCATTATTACCCCGGTATCGCCCCGGATCTCCCGAGTATCGTCCTGCATTGTCGCCCGTGTAACGTCCAGAATTGTCCGTGTAACGCCCTGAGGAGTATCGGTTTTGGGTTCTAAAAGGACGATACCGGGGCGTCGTCGAAGGCGGACGATATCTACCGTCGAATTGAGCACAACATATTGCTATCAGACCGAATAGCAATATCTGGAAAATATTTATGGAGAAAAAGTAATAATAATTTATATGATAATTTATTTTTAGCTCATATACTAAGGTAACCACATTTTTTGAGCTCAAACCGGAACGCAATATTTAGTTATGCTACTCTGGGACGGGGTAGGGTAATCTTTAAAATAACAAATGCTATTTAAGAATACAATAAAAAAAGTTTTTTGTACGAACCATTTTTTTTAATCAGAATTGCGTACTAAAATTATTATTCGATGATATGTAATACTTTTTACCTTTGATATTATATTATAGGTATCTTATATTTTTTTATCTACATTTTTTTTGCTTTTGAGCCTTGAATAAATTTCTCTTTCACTTTCTTCATAATTAATTTGAAAAAAATAGCATTTTTATTAGACATTATTTCGTTTGGTTCCAAAATTTTTGTTATAATATCTATTCTGTTTCAAAAATCCCGGGACAATCCGGGACAAAAAATCTAAATCCGGGACAAATATTACTTGTGGTAAATCCCGGGACAAGGTGGAATTTCGGGGCTTTTTCGACTAAGCCGGGCTTTTATTGTTATTAAGAATCTTAAAAATCTACGATTATAAAATAACTTCTAAATGAGTTGCTGAAAATTGTAATACATACATTAGATTTAACCAATCAGTTTCAGATTTTAAAATATGGCATTTTATATATGTGCAAATATTAAATAATTTTACAAATGAATTGTTGCAAAATATTGCGTTTTCTATTTTTCAATCTAGCATTTTGAATATCTACGAATTTTAAATAATTTTACAAGCGGGTTGTTACAAATTAAATTATATTAAAAAGTTTTTTATTCTAAAAACCAGCACCTACTGACATTAAATGAAATTACAAATAAGTTGTTGCAAATTGTAGCATTTTTAATTTCTACAATTAATAAATAATTTTGCTAATGAATATAAGTTGTTAGTTCTTTGTTTCAAAATGTAGCATTTCAAATATCTGCAATTATTGACAAGTTTGCGGACGTGAATGCTATAACATTCATTTTCATTGTGATGCAGAATGACATTCATTGATTTGATGCAGAATAACATGGCATTCAAAATTTAAAGTCAATTATTTTGAATTTAATTTTATATAAACTTACGTTTTTTAATTATTATACCTGTTTATATTATTTTATCTTTTCCGTATTTTTAAATTAACTTGGGCAAGCACATTGCGTAAAATAGAAGCGGAATACTTGACGTGGATGTCATAGCATTTATCGTATATTACGATTAAAATATAATTATCTGATTATTTTTGTACACGGTGTTTATTTCAATTTTGAATAACACAACAAATTTAAAAATAAAATGACTATCAATTTTTGTACCTTACTAAAACTTTTATTGTCTGCGAACGTGTTAAATAATTTTACAAATAAGTTTTTTAACCAAGCAGTTTTCTCTTTTAAAATCTAGCATTTCAAAAATCTACTAACTCTAAATAATTCTTTTTTACAAATGAGTTGTTACAAATTTTTCTAACCAAACAGATTTCTATTTTAAAATTTAACATTTTCAATATCTACCTAATTTAAATAATTTTATAATTTAATTATTACAAAGATTTTAACCAAGCGGTTTTCTGTTTTAAAATTTAGCATTTTGATTATCTGCGAATGTTAAATAATTTTGTTTATAAATGAGTTGTTACAAATTCGATTTTTATGTTTTAAAATCTAGAATTATTTTAATTAGTGGTTTATATTCTATATTATAAAATAGCTGGCTTACTTAAGACCCCTCAATTCATAGTATAATTTTCGATTATTTATTCCTTATCTATATTTATGCCTTATCTATGATTTTCGTGATACTTATTTTGAGTTTTTAAACTTTAATTCAAAATAAATAAAAGATTGATAAATTAATAAATCTCTATAATATTCATTATCACCCAGATACACCTATCTTATATATAAAAATGGATCGCAAAATGTGTTGGTAAGCGCATAACTCAACAACGCCTGGACCAATTTGGCCAATTCTTTTTTTAAAATGTTCGTTGAAGTCCAACGATGGTTGTTACGGCGAGAAAAAAACGAATAATTGCCGGGAAAACCCTAAAAAACAGCCTTTTCTTCTTTAATCGAGTAGGCAACGCAATTTGTAAAAAAAAAACAATGATCTATGTCATGACATTTTGTGTAGTTTTTGATAATCTAATTTTGAATATATATTTATATAAACATAAAAATATCTTTTTCTTAATCAAGCTATATTGGCAGCCAAATTGTATGTTGTTTGTTCCCATATTGGAAAACCATCAGATTTGTTTGTCTATGCGCCAGGTAATCAAACAAAAAATCGTTTATCACAAAGCACTACAATGAAAAGTGAACTGATTTTTGAATTATGATTTACATTATTAAAATTACTTACTTTTAAATGCTTATGGTGTTTTATTTAATTATTCTTAATTCACACCGAATTATTACCAGGGTGACGGTTCTGTTCAGGATAATTTTTTGCAAAGAATAGAAAAAGGTAGGCACAAAACACCGCCACATTACAATTTTTTTTGACAGGACGGAGTCTGTTGGGCCGGCTAGTTCATTTATAAAACTGCGTATATAGTACGTTTTTTTATTTTTACATAAAACTATACTATCCAATTCAGGACATTTAGCAAATATATTGTCCATAGTTCAAGAGACATTGTACTAAATCAATGACTTGTATGAAAAAATATAATAGTTTACTTTTTATATGAAATGTATAACAAAGTATTTTCTAGAGCTTTTTGTAATGTGTCCTCAGTACTCGGTTCTTGGCTATTTAAATTTTACAAAATATATTTTTGTAGTAAAATTTTTGGAAAAAAAATATTTGATTCTTATTAAATAATCGTTAGTTAATTTTAATGCCAGAAGTTTTTTTTTACTATTTACGATAAATATTATAATTTTATTAATAATATTATTTATAATTTCTATGTAAACTTCAAATTTTTCTTATATTTATTTATATTTTCCAATTTACGGTAGACAAAAAATCTTACAATAAAATCCTTAGCAGTTCTTGTTTTTCCTTGATTAAATCAATTATCCTAGTCTCGGAATTTTGTGTTTTACGTATTGCACTAACCACAAAAATGCAAAAAATATCAGATAAATTTTTGTGCTTATTATATATCACAAATCATTCGAAATATTGGATCGAATACAATAAAAGCTCACGCAAAAAGTTAACACACGTTACATATATTATCACTTTCCAGTAGTATGATTTTTGGCTTGCTCGCGGTAGTATTTTCAGAGTGTTTAAATAAAAAAATATTTATGAATAAAATACGAACAATATGTATTATCGTACTTACAACAATTGTAGACCGCATGTTGACACTTCAAATACTTAGGCACCACAATTTGCCCTTTCTTACGGCCGCTTCTTTATAAGCATCGCACTGGCACTCATTACAGATGCAAATTTTATTTATGGAGGAGTCACAATTTATTACTTGCAATTACGTATGACTACATGGCGTCTTCAGTACCCTCTTCGAAGCTTACGACACGTTTTTAACTAAAAATCGACAGCATTTTACTATTCATTGATAAAGATAAAACTTGCTTTATTTTCAATCAAAGCTTTATAAAACTAAATCAAATTTCTTATTGTGCATTATCTGTGAAACATTTTAGTATATTTTCGATCCAAGATATATAAAAATATTAAGCATAAGATTTAAAGAAATAAATTTCCTAATTGTGCATCTATAGAATATGCGCCGGCTTCAAAATATTATGTAAAAGCTCTGCGTAAAATGACTTTAGCACAAAAGACATTTGAAATATCAGGTTGGCAACAAAGCAATTGCGATTTTTTGTTAAAAAGTCAGACATTTTTATCATGGAACTAAATAATCTTATTTTATAATGGATTGTCCATTTTGATCAATGACTTTCAAGCTTGTCAACTTTTAAGCAGTGTCATCAACTCACGTTCTTAAAACGCTCAGTTTTTATTAGTAAAAACTGAATCAGGTACAAATTGACATCATCGTACTCTTTAAATTGCTTACCATTCAAAACCTGTTTCGTTAAGATCAAAAAAGTTTCGAAAACATCAAAATTAAAAATAATCAGAAGGTGCAAGGTCAAAGCTGATTGGTGGATATGGCAAAACATTCCAAACTCCAATAATTTCTGGAGTGTCCAGGATATGTGATGTCAACAATGGAATGAATCACAGTCCCAAATTGCCAATTCAGGCCGTTTTTTTTACTTGCGTTGTTTTATTTCATTAATTGTTTAATGTAAACATCAGAATTCAATGTAGACAATTCCTTTTTCATCAACCTCAACGCGACGATCAGAGAGTTGAGTCAAAAAAACAACAGAACGAAATTTGGCAAATCAATTTTGACACTGGTGCTTTTTTAAGGCTTGAGCACCATAAACAGCCCATAACATTTCCTGAGCTTAATATGCCTCTTTACCTTTGCCAGAATAAAAAAGCAGAATATGACAAAAACTAGTGGGTCATCGTGCATTGAATCAAATTTCTGGAACTGGCCGTGTCGAAATTTTTTTTTTTTTTTAAATATTAATTTTTTTTTTAACTTTGAAAAAAAAGATTTTTGAAAATTTTGAATTTTTTTTATATTGTGAAATATTTAGGAAATTTTTAACCATTCTCAAATCAACCACGCTGCCTTAGCTGCGTAGAGAGGAAATATCGAAGCGCGTAATCTCTATGGAATATCTGATAATTTAATGTGCATATGTCTAAAGACATATCAATTATGACAAATATTGTTATATTTGGTCATAATGGCTTTTTATTTTACTTTATATATTGAATATCCAAAACCGGATATTTTTTGAATCATTCAAACATGACCCTCTTCTACCTCTAGAACTATATTACCATTTTTAGCACATTTTTCCTCCTTTTCTTTGAAACCGCTGGTCTTTGCCAAAAACTAATCTGCACGTCTTCTCGCCAATAGTAATCGAATGTTTTTTGAACCTTTCTAATCAACGTGAACAAAAAATGCGGACACACAAAACACACACACACACATCCCTTTTTTCTTAGGTATGTTCAGAAACGTGAAATATGCAAAATTTTCATTTTAGTTTTCGGGCCCATTACGGAAGTTCATGAAAAAATTTAATAAAAATTTTGGATTTTTATTTATTTTTAACATGTAAAAGAACTCATTTGGCATCGTTTTATTTAAAAGGACATAAGCAGACATTTGCAACCAATTTCCGTAAACAATGCAAATATTACTTGCAATTGTTTTTATTATTAGATAATATTAGACAATAAAACGTGTTATTTATAATTTATTTTGACGGATTCTAATGAACTTTGTTACTTTATGACTTTAGAATGCCGAATTGACATAAAGTGCTAACTTGAAACAAGTTGATTACTGCGACCAGCGTATGATTATCTCATATTTCTAAACAAACAATATTTACAAGTCATTGGTAATTATTTGTTATTATAGTTTAATATATTTAAACTTAGTATATAAATAAATATAATATTATTTATTTTTACATAAAGTAATTGTACTTGCTGGTATATTTTAATTAACACAATGCAAAGATAAAATGGTATTCCCTGTTTTGGTTAGGTATATTAAATTGAAAATTAAGTGAAATAGTCATTTGAGCTTTTACAAAATATATTTTACTTGTGTAAATGACGTTGTCACCAAAATTTTACCCAAAATTTATAGGTCGGTATACTGCACTTTATTAACCCTAGTTGTACCACAATTCGTAATATATGAAGACTTTTAACATTGTATATTAAAGCGATTGTAGAAGTTAAGTAAAATTAAGGTGACCATATTTTTTACAACCGAAAAGGACCTGAAATACTGTCGCGACCGTACCCACAAATTTGCCACAATCGTACCCAATGCACACTTTTGTAAATAAATCATCATTGTGACTGAACTAAATTATCTACGCAAAAATTAATTGCTGGTAATTAACTAGCAATGTTCAACTTACAGCAAAATAACTAAGTAATTTATCTGTCGAGCAAAAAAAAACTTTTGACTCTTTAAAACCAATGCGGTCTACAGATTGTTAATGTAAGGCGCTGACCTAATGCAATTATAAAAACTTGTTCGAACGAACATACTTTATCTTTCTCGCTTTGGACTCCATCTCAAAATCAGTATAGTTCAGTTGTTCTGACTACTGTCGTTACTGTAACTTGGCACAACCGTACCCAGTCTCCCCTAGAGTCAATATCGATTTTCCATGAATTATAATGCCTCTTTTTATAGCGATATACAATAATTACTAATTGTTTTATGAAATTAATTTATGGCCGTAAAATACAAAAATCTCATATTTCGATTATCTACAAAAACTCTTAACATTGATCACAACGTCAGCAAGGTCTCTATAATCCTAAAAGACAAATCCTAATCTTCCAGGTTTTAGTTTTTAGAAGGCCTTGACATCAGGACAGCATAAAATTCATTCCAAGCATTTTTGTTTGAAATGGAAACAGCAACTTAATAGTTGTATTCTACAATCGGCAGCTAAATCGGTTTAATTTTGGCAAAGTTCAAGTTCAAGTTCAAAGCGTGGATTGGTACACAAGTTATCTACCCTTGGGTATTATACTCAACTTATGCACTAATTCACCTAAAATTTTGGCTATATTAGTGTAGCCAATTTTTACCATCACAGCGCAGCATTTTAAGTAATATCAAATAGCTTACTTATTTTTCCGATCATTCGATTATTTCCGTCTTGAAAGATTTTGCATACATAATGTATTTTAATTTAATAAATGCATTAGTCTACGCCTATTTGCTCCCGTCTTGCGAAGTTAATTTGTAAATTTTCAGCATAAATCAGAAAATAATTCTCTGCTGTCTTAAACATATTAACTTATTGATATTCTTACTATTAACATCCATCGACAGGTAATCAGTTACTGCTTAACACGAACAATTTATAAAATCTGACATCGCTGATTCAGTAATTTAGTAGTAATGTTTAATATTAACATTATGATTCTGACATGTACTTTACTCGCTGTAGATAACATATATTGAAATTTAAATTAACAAGCCCGTTTGTATCGGAATGAAGAATGAGCAAATTGGTTGTTTCTTAATAAAATTTATTAACAGCTTTTTGCATAATAAATGTTACAAAAAATTTTAAAGCGTTTATTAGTCAAATAGAAATAATTTATTTGCTATGTTTAGTTTTGATAAGAACAACATTTTTTTAGAATAAAAGTGTATTTGTGTGAAATTACTATGGATTGTAAGTAATTTGAGTTCTTGAAGTTAGTTTTTTACCTGCAATTTTTTTATTTGTGCTTTAACGTTTTATTATTATTTTTAGATTTTAATAAATTTGCTTCAATATACATGAACATAATATTCATATGTATTTTACCAGGTTTCAAAACAAGTAAACTAGTGGGGTGGGTGGCATCGTGCCTTAAGGCAAATTGCTGGAACTTCCCGTACCGTAACGAAATGTTCGAGGAATACTGAATGTCTAATATTTATAAGAATTATATAAACTGAATTGCAAAGTTGAAATTATTTGTTTCAACAAAAAACTAAAAAAAAAAAAAAAAAAAAATGGAACAAAATTTTTTTTTTCCAAAATCAATTATTTTGTTAAGACAAGCAGAAAGTTTTTTGAATCATTCAAATCGGACGCTTAGTTCTCTCAAAAACTGCCATTTTTTACATATTTAGCTCCGTATCTTCGAAATGGCTGGGCCGCCTTTGCCAAAAACTAATAAACACTTCTCCCAATCATTACTAATTGAATGTTTTTTAGATCATTCAAATCGGATACTCCGTTCTCTCTCAAAATTCGATTTCTATTTCCCGCACTCTTTGCTCCGTATCTCCGAAACGGCTGGACCTGCCTTTGCCAAAAACTAATCAGCTCTTTTCCCTATCATAGGAATCGAATTTTTTTGAACCATTCAAATCGGTTGATCCGTGCGCCCTAAAACGTGACTGGAAATTTGTATCCACACATACATACACAACACAACACTACACACACACACACACACACACATCCATTTTTTCTGAGGTATGCCAAAATGTTCAGAAACCTTTAAAACGTCGAGAAATGTAAAAATTTTCAATTCCGATTTTCGGCCCATTACAATAACTTACCCTACGGGAAGTTAATATTATAGCTGGCGTATTTGCAATACATCTTTCTAAACATCGATTAATTCATCTCTGCTTATTCACATATTCTTTTTCAATAATGTAAAAGAAATATAATAATAGAGCTTCTTATTTCTTATCAGAAGTTCAATATATACTTTATTGTATGTAATTAAAATCATAATTCTACTACTGAGGTCTACTTTGAGTATTTTTTTCGTAATTGAGAGCAATAATTAATTCTCAAAATAGAGAGTAATATTGTTTAAACCGCTGCCACCATGATTACGAATACTTTAATAACATTTAATATAGTTTTAAAAACTCATTTGCTTTAAATATATTTATTTCATCATTTCTTCGAAAACATCACTACAAGAGTAGAGAATATTTTGATGGTAGTTTATAACAATATGGACTAAATATACACCCTGTTTTTAATGGCAATTTCACAAGTAATTTAAAATATGTTTCCGAAATATATTTTAACAAAAGATGTTCTATAATTATTATTTGATGTATGCGTTCTAGAGAATATAAAAAAAACTAGTGATGTGGCATCGTGCCTTAAAGCATATTGCTGGAACTTCCCGTACTGTAACGAAATATTCGAGGAATATTAAATGTTTTCAAATAGATTATTATAAATACTGCAATATTTTTTAATATGCAAGAATTATATAAGCTGAATTACAAAGTGAAAATTATTTAAAGTATATAAGTGAGCTTCAGAACTTTTGCCAGAATTACAATTAAAATTTGAATTATTTTCGATATACAAAAAAAAATATTTGGGAAAAAAGTGATATAAGAATGTTTTTTTCCAAAATCAATCGTTTTGTCAAAGCAAGCAGAATGTTTTTGGATCATTCAAATCGGATGTTCCGCTTTCTCAAAAATCTTTTTGCAGTTTTTGCTCTATATCTCCATAACGGCTGGAACTGCCTTTGCCAAAAACTTATCAGCACGTCTCCCTATCAATAGAAATCGATTGCTTTTTGAATTTTTTCAACTCGGTTCATCCATACGCTTAAAATCGTCGATGAAATATTGTATCCATCCATTTTTTCTAAGGTATGCCAAAATGTTCAGAAACCTTCAAAACGTGAAGATATCCAAAATTTTCATTTTCGATGCTTGGCCGATTACTATAACTTACCCTACGGGAAGTTTATTTAGTAGAATGTGTTGGATTATCACAAGTTCTCAAATAATTTAATGAAGCCTGTAAAATCCTGCACAAGATTCTGCGATTTAAAAAATATTATATCAAACAAAAAATCATTAATTAGTTTGATAGATAGAAATAAAAATATAAAAAATCCATTTGGTTCAAAAACAAGCTTTTCTTTGATAATTGTTTCTGCACAGATAGCTATGTACATAATCTTTGTTTATAATTTATTAAATGTTTAAACGTACTACTAAATCAATTTAGTATTTAAAGTGTACAAAATGATTTCATACTATGCACATGAAAATTAATAATAATTAATATATTGTGATTACTTTAATAGAATTATAAGTGCATCTTAATACTATTACCTTAGTAATTACCATTAGCAATATAAATATGAAAGTAATATTAGATACAAGTAATAATTAACCGAAACGATCCAGAGTTTTGAATGCTTACGAAAAATTCGCTAATACCAATTTGTGCAAGTAATAACCTTAACACGCGTTTCAAAAATTCAAAAAATATTTTACTTTTTTGTATTTATTTTATGAATACAACTTTGTAATGTCATTTGATACAGGATATACATATGATTCATGATTCATATGTGTTAGATAGTTTCAAAACCCTCAGTATTCGATGCCGACAATTGAGGCACGTTTACAGATAGGTTATTGGTTATTGTTTTAAGTGATAACCGGTTCTACAAGTGTCACTTAACACATAATATTTTCTATTGGAAGTCATAAAATGCATCTAATTGGACGCATCTTCTACACCTTTAATCCTAATAAATTACACAGTTCTTAGATATACATCACGCACGTGCTTCTTGCGGATTGGCTTAGAGAAGACTGGGGCTTCGAAATAATATGACAAAATCAAAATTATAGGTGATTTTTTCAAACAATAAATTAATTTTACATTTTTTTATCATTATCTACATAACACATTAGAAATCATTATATAAAGAACAAAAAAAAATCTTGCAACTGCTCCAGTGATGAAGCTCTTTACAGTGATTAGGATTTTTACAGTGATCATTAAAAAAAATATATATAATTTGGTGTTTTACTTATAAGTAGACTTAAAATAGGTAACTAGTAGTTTCTTTAAAATCTTCTGTTACGGATTTGATCTTACAATTTACTTGATAGGCCATATTTTATACTTTAGACATTTTAATGTTTTGCAATAAATTGTTTTGTAACTCTGCATTACTTGATATTTTTGTATTTTGTTAATAAATAAACGTCGTATCATACTTGGAATAAGTTTCATACTAATTTTGTATTTGTAAAGGCTTTCATTAAAAATATTTTAATTACTGATATTATTAAAATAATTAAAATTAATTTAAACTAGTGGTGCATGGCACATTGTTCTTTAAGGCAACTTGCTGGAACTTTCCGTGCCAAATATTAAATTTTTTAAAAAAACTTTAAATTTTTTTGAAAACTTTGAAAAGGGTTTTGTAATTTATTTAATAAAAATATTTTTTTTGAGAAATTTGGATTTTT
>NW_020538040.1:38463044-38492787 GCF_003426905.1 Ctenocephalides felis | reverse complement strand
AAAAATCCCGATTTGCTAATTTTATGTTTTCTCGACGTTTCAAGCCATTCTGAATCGAATTAGACCAAATTTGGAAAAAGTATGTGTGTGTGTATATGTATGTGTGTGCGTGTCTGTAAACAGATTTTTTGCCGTAAATCGTCGTTTTCTCAAAAACGGCTGGATCGATTTCAAAAATTTAAAAGCCATTCGATGTATCGCGATGAGGGCTAGCGTTTATCAATTTTGCGCGACGATCAGTCAAGCCGTTTCTTTGTAAATAGCAGAAAAGTGAAAAATTTTTCGTCCACGTTTTAGCCCGAGTTCTGAATCGATTTTGAAAATTCAAAAACCGTTTGAAAGATATGGGTTGGGAATCGTGCTGATGAGTTCTTGGTAGTGTAGTAGAGGTTGGCTGGGCCGTTTTCTTTAAATAAAGTGTTGAAAATTTGTTTTTCAACGGTTATTATTATTTTTTTGACTATAGATACCATAGTTTTCTAGATCATACTAAAATATTACGGTTTTACGACAACTCGTTTAGCTTTAAAATTTTTTCAAAGATTGCAAAAATTGATATCGTTTTTTTGGCGTTCGTCAAAATTAGACCTTTCATCGACGTTTGCTCGAAAACGCCTGAACCGATTTCAGAAACAGGACTATCGCTTGTCACTTTTGTGCGACGATCAGCCGAGCTGTTCTTTTGAAATTTGGAAAAAAGTGTTAAACTTTTCGTCCGCATTTAAGCTCATACTACCAAATCGATTGTAAAAAATCAAAAACTGTTCGAAAGATATTAGTTGGGAATGATACTGAATAATTTTAGGTGAAAATCTACCGAACCGTTTTCTTGTAATTCGTTGTTGAAAAAAGAATTGAGCCGATTTTTATGAAAGTTTTTTTGATGATATATATCATGGTCTTATACAACTTATTGAAATATTACGGCCTTACGACAAGTAGTTTAATTTTATAAAATCATCAAAGTTTGAGAAAATGAGTATTATTTTGACTTGAGTACTGAGTACTTGGTCTTAATGAACATACTAAACCATTAAAGTCCCATGGAAACAAGTTCAATTATAAAAATTATTGATTTGTGAAAATTTTCTTTTAGAAAATACTCTAAGTTAACGTGTTCTTTTGTTCTCAATTATGAGTAATAAATTCACTCGAAATACTTTTAATAACTCATAAATTAATTTATTTGTTATTGATTAATTCGATTATTTACACATATCGGGAAGTTCATGCAACTTGCTTCGAGGCAAAATACCAATACCAACTAGTTTCTATTGACACTAAATAGATGTAAGTGCTTAAGTCAATTTTTTGTAGGTGTAAAATTAGTGCTTTGTAATATATATTTTTCTAAATTTGTATGTACTAAACATAGTATATTCGGTTTTGGATTAAATAGCTTTATAGCTATAACAAGTAGATTGATTCAATATGGCATCTTGCCTAGTTTATTAAAGTCTAATGTCAATAAGGATTTGTCATTGCGATATAGAATAAAAAAAATAACTCTAAATTTTCCAGAATTTAAATTTAGCAACTATTTTTTGCGATTCAAATCAATGGATATTCAAACCGTCTGATTTGAGTTATTTTCTTGAAAACTGTACGGTTTATAATGCAAAGAAACATATATACTTATACACATGTCCAAATCTTTGCAGTTTTGTGTTTGAAACTTTGTATTTGAACAAATATAAAAATAGTCATAATCGTGTACTATTTATTTTAAGGTTTGTTCAGAACGACAGAAAGTTAATAGACATATCGAAATAATGATTGATTTTTTATAAATTCTTACTCAATTTGAAATTTTTGAGTTTTATTACGTTAGCAATTTCGTGCAATTAAATTATTTCAAAATTGTATTTTCACTATATTATAGATTAACTATACGACGATAATTCCATCAATTCGCGAAAAAATCTATTGAATTTTAATCGTTCATAGTATTTTTATAGCACTTGATTTGCATTTTTATATTTTTTTTTATTACCACCTTTTCTAAAGTTAGAATTGTTTTATTATAGTTGTTTCGGATGTTTAAATAAATAAAACATAGAGGAATTTACATTCAACTGATATCTTGGATAAATTGACCATAAATTCTCGTGTTATGGTAACTCAGTACAGGAATCTTAAATGAATCAGAAATTAATTATAAAAAACACTATTGATTTCTGTTGAATTTGTTTGCATATCTGGTTTATTATATTCTGGGGAAATTACGATGTCTTGCTACGTAAGGTGTATATAGGCAAATCGTATAGTCAGACTGAATGAATGAAATTTTGTTAAATTTAGGGATTTTTTTTATTATAATTAATAGTTTTTTAACTATATACAAGTTGTTTGCAAAAAGACAACAAGAAAATGAAACAATTCTTTCACTTCAAAATTAAGCACTCTGAACAAGTATGCTTTTATTATTAAACACAAAAATTACTTTTTTGAGTATAGAAATGTCTTATACTTACTTTATATCAAAAATAAAAAAATATAATTCATCTGTACTCAGAATAAAATATAAATCTAGAAACAGCTACACAAATAAAGTTATTCGAAAGATGCGGAATAAGCTGCTATGTTTTGCGTTAATTTTGCAATTTTATTTATGCATTAACTAATTGTTTGTCTAATTAACTCATTAACTTTCCAAAGAAAAAGTTTGTTTTCGCCCAAAAATTCGATTCGCTAATTTTGTTTTCTCGCTATTCTAAATCGAATGACATCAAATTTGGAAAAAGTTTGTGTGTGCGTGTGTGAATCGACGTTTCTCAAAATCGGCTGGACCGATTTCAAAATTTTAGAAACCATTCGATGTATCTCGATGTGGAACAGCTAGCCTTAATTAGTTTTGCGCTCAGCCAATCCGTTTCTTCGTAAATTTCTGCCTAAATAGCAGAAAAGCGAAAAAAAAATTCTCAGCGTTTTAGCTCACAATTTATTTTGAAAATTCAAAAACCGTTCGAAGGATATTAGTTGGGAATCGTGCTGATTAGTTTTTGGTAAAAATCCGGTCGCACGTGTTCATGTAATTAACTGTTGAAAAAAAATTCGACGATTTTTATTATTTTTTTTATGATAGATATCATGGTCTTATAGATCATACTAAAATATTACGGCCCTATGACATGCCGTTTAATTAAACTGTCAAAAAGAAATTTTTGATGAAACTTTTTATGTTGATAGATATCATGGTCCTAAACAACTTACAATAAATTTTACGTCCCTACGGCAAGTAGTTCAATTTTAAAAATTTATCAAAGTTTGAAAAAATATTATAGTCAAAATTTGTGTCAAGAGTTGCGATGTGCTGAGTCAAACATGGTCAATTCATTAAAATTTAAAATAATAATCTACAATTTTAGGGCATATAAGCACGTTTCTGTGCAATATAATTAATATAATTACAGATAATTTAAATGTGTTTGAGAAAATTCTATTGGAAATCTGTTTATAACTTTATTTTTGAAATGAACAGTTTAAAATTTGATTTAAATATCTGAATTTCAATTTCTTGAAATTATAACTTGCCTTAAGGCTAAATGCCACTTTCAACTAGTTAATTTTTTATTTGGTATTGTAATGATTTGATTATTATTATTTTTTAATTTTATTTATCATCCCTGAACAATTTGAAATTTAATATAAACTTATTTTTCTCAAGAGAAAATTTTGATTCAACTAATAAAAAGATTCTCTATTTTGCATTTATTATTTGCTTTATTCATTATATATATAAATCACAATGGATTATTGTATTTATAAAATATCATACTTATGAATAAAGTCAAATAGATTTTTTTAAAAAATAAAATAAATTAATGGTATAGTTTAACGATCAATATGATCGGCATTTTATGTAGCTTGGTAACATTTTACTTGTAAGTTTTGATTGACCTGGCGTGATTATTATCGAATTTGACATTAACTCTAAATATATTATAATTTACAAATTAATATTTGGTTTCTTTCTTTAAATTTCCAAATTAAAAATTTTCAAAGCTCTCCATATAATCAAAGTATTGACTATTAAATCCAATTTGGCTACTATGCTGAGGTGTGGTTGGACTTTGGTCAAGCCAATGGGACCACGTGTAGTTGTAAAGTTCTGGAAGTCCTCGAGGATCAACTTCCGGAAGCATTTGGGGCATCATATTCGATTTATATTGTACAATTGCTAGCAAAAGGTCATTAACCACGTTTGGATTGTTAGCAGATATGTCTTTTGATTCACATGGATCTTTGCTCAAATCGAATAAGCACAAGGAATCTAAAATCAAAAATTACATATTAAAATAAACACATTAACAGAAAAATTACAAATATGAAAATAGCAGTTACAGCAATAAAATCTTTATAAATTCTTAATTATTAAAACACAAATTATAGTTTCTAAGAAAATGTATTAAGACTGGTTTCAACAATACGTTTCACTTCCAGCGTTGACTAAACGTAAGTAAAATTTATTCATTATACGTATCAACCAATTCAAATATTTTAAAAAAACATTCGATTTGTATCAATGAGGAGACAGACACATTGGTTTTTGGCTAAAGCAGGTCCAGCCGTTTCGTAAATACGGGACTAAAAGTGCCAAAAATAGTATTTCAGTTTTTGAAACATCGGAGCGTTCGATTTGAATGTTTAAAAAAGCATTTTATTTGTGTTGACAGAAGAAGAATTGATAAAATTTTATGGATGTTTCAATAATAAGAACAAATGTTGTTTGCATTTATATGCATTGTATTCCTATGGGTTCCGTACCTATGTTTATCGCGGCGCTTACACGCTTTGATTTTTCGTCTCTAAAACAGCTAAGGAGCGAGATTGATTTGAAATCAAGTTCAAACTTTTTGAAAAAATTCAAAATATAAAAAATATAAAACAATCAAAATTTTCAAGCATCTAATTTTATTAGTTTTCAAAAAATTCCAAAGCTTTCTTTAAAAAAATAATTTTTAGTATGAGAAGTTTTAGCACGATGCCATCAACCACTAGTTATTATTGTTATGAAAACTAAGAAATTCTAATGCTTAAGGAATTATATTGTGTTAATGAAAATTAATTAGTTAAAAAACTTGCTCGTATTCATCAATCGATTAGTTGAGCAGAAAAAAATAATTTGTGTATTATCATTATTTAAGACGATATTGAGCCATTATTCATTGCTGATAAAACTTTTTCTAATTTAATTCAAATTTTAAAACGCATCATTCGTAAATAGAATAAAACTGCAAAGATTTGTACAAAGCGCTAAATAATTTTTCCAGATAAAAAATGAAAAAGGTCCTAAACTTGATCCTTGCGGTACACCCAGTTTAATAATTTTGTCCCCAATTTAAATGAAGTTTGGGTTTGGTTGAAACGTACATTATAAATTGCTTAAGTGTTTGTCCTTGTTTATCAAATTTTTCTAATATATCTAGAAGCGTTGTATAAAAAAATGTGCATTGTCAAATGATTTATTTTTTACATATCGCAAAATATTGCTGTAAAAAACATGGCCTTTTCAAAAGAATAAATTATAATGTGGTCTGAACTATAAATCGAAAGTCTTACAAAATCTACGCTGATTTTTAATTAAATTATTTGTTATTGCTCGTTATGAATCAATAAAAGCTTTAGATTTATCAATAAATTAAACAATTATATTTGTTTTTAAATAACTAAGTAAACAAATAGATATTTCGACTGCGGAAAAATAATAAAATAATAAAATCAAAAGTAAATTGTACATAAAACTTCTCATTTATATTCCAAATCATCTAGTCATTCCTTTCCATGTCAATAAATTCAAATTAAATTTGACAGATTTACAAATTCCGCGTTTTCGACATAACGGCCGTGAAATGCAAGTGACATATGGCAGTAGCAGGCATAACATTTTATGTTCTTGAACGTATAATATTAAATTTCATTTGATTTTAATATTATATAATTTATGCTTTATTATCACATTGCCCTAGAGAGCGCGAAAAAGAATATTAAATAAGCAATTAAATACATAAATAAATCGCAAATTATATAAATATATATATATATATATATATATATATCCTAATATATAGGGCCATCCTAATATATATATATTATATATATTAGGATGGCCCTTAATACGGATATATTGGAATTTCTTTGCTCTCAGTGGTTCAGATAATTTCAAAATGATAGAAAAAAATCTCTGAAAGTTTTAGCTCTTAATATTAACTTTAAGATAGTCCGCACTATTGAAACGAGTCACTTCCTATTTGTTTTTTAACATGGGTAAAATTCCATTTATTTTTTTAAATTTTATAACCAAGCGACAAGTGAATCGAAATTTTGAAAATAACATTGTATTTACTTATTTTGATCATAAATAAAAAAATTACAACAAAAATTCGATATATTTCATAAAATAAGCATTTACTTAAGAAGAAAAACCAAGAAACTTTAGTTGGAGTGCGGACTATCTTAAAATTAATATTAGGAGCTAAAACTTCTCATTTTTTGAGCACTTTGGAAGCATTTGAACCCCTGACAGCAAAGAAATTCGAAAATATCCATATTAAGGACCACTCTTACATAAATTGGAGTCAAGATACAAAAGTTGTAACTTTGCAATCGTACTACATTTTTTGGTCTAGATATGTGTCGAGGGGTAATTGTACATATTAGGAGTGTATCAAGACTTTTGCATTTATTCTCGATTATGAATAAAGAAACTATATAAAGTATTATATATAGTTAGATTTGTCTAAAAATTCTTAGTTTTTTTTTTCATATATTGCAATATTGTATTTCAAACGATTTGGCCTATGGGCTAATTGCAGTGTTAAAATTCAAGAAAAATTGAAAAATCTCAAGAAAATACATATCGAATTATATATCGTTTTGCATCTTTCAAAAACAAACTTAGCTCTCATGGTTTATCTTGTAGGATAGAATATGTGGAAATATTTACAAGTTAAAAGAAAGAAGTGCGGTTAGGTTTGAGCAGCTATTCAAACTATTTTCTAAACTCATAAAAAATCATATACAGTATTATACATAGTTAGATTCATCTCAAAATTCTTAGTTTATCTATCATATATCGCAACTTTGTTTATTCAGCTGATTTGGCTAAATTTTAAGGAAAATTGAAAAATCTCAAAAAAATTGACACATGTCGTAATTGAAGACCAGATATTTCAGCGAAACGCATTCGCTATTTTTTTACATATTGGCAATTAACTTAACATATAATTAACATATAATATAAATATTATTAGTACTTACAATAATGCACTAACGAACAGGTGCTTTGGAATTTGCTGGAGTCTCTGTTGATACATTTTGGGATAATTTTTTTTCTGTTAGATTTTGCTATACTATCATTGAAGACAAATCCAATTTCGGCTAAGGCGCGACCTGCTAAACTATTTTTGACCAAAGAAATGTCATAAAAGGGCTCATGGGTTACTTCAATTCCTTTTTCTCCACTGTAGAGGTTGGCTTGCCCTTTGAATGCTGGTCCTACAATTAACTTCCAATTGTCGTACTTGATTGCGGAATGTTTTTGCTGTTAAACAGAGATAAATAAAATATTAATATTGATATTTTTATGAATAAATTAATGCAACTTGTCTTCAGGTGAATATCTCATATATAAAATTATTCTGTAATGATGTATGAAATAATACTCCTCCTAAAGGATTATTCAGATTTTGATAAATCTTTCTAAAGTTTGTTAAGGGAATATTTTAGGATTGTTCGAATTATAGAAATATAGTTAGATTGTAGAAATAAATGAAACAAATACAAAAAAAACGCTTATCATTGTTTGATATTAAAAATATTTAGATACATAAAAACTGTCAGATGTGTAGGATAGGATATTAAAAAATTTGGAACTTAAAATGTAGATGTGGATATACAGGATAACGTCTGTCGGGTTATCAAGTATATATATATATATATATATATAAATCAATTATGATAAATTTTAAAATCAATTATGATTTATTATAACTTACTACTTCATCGATGTTGAGAAGCATTTCTCTCCTGGGTGATGGATAGCCATAAATTAAGGATGCAGTTTGATCCAAGCCATCCACATTCAATTGTGAAACATCACCACCTGCAATTTGAAATATCAATAAAATACTACATTGTATAATTTATCAAGCTGATAGGCTCTGTTTAAGTGGGATTTTCAGAACTCCTTAAGAGTTTGTAAAAGTGCAGTTATTAAAATTTCCACCTCTAGAGAGTATTGGAAAAAAAATTATCAGTATTTTTATTTGCCATTATATGATAGAAGTTGGTGGGTGTTTTTAGTTAATGGACTGTATCTTTCATATCCGTATTTTTTATTAATTTGTGTTTTTTTAAAAAATCAGTCATTTACATAGTTTAAAGTTGACTGTATATACTTTGCATTTTAAGTTAATAAATTTGGATAATAGTGCCCCACCAATTTTATTACAATTATTTTAATACATATATTGCTCTGTCATTTCGTCAGTTTTTACTGCTAAATCTTTATTACTTCATGAATTAAAATTGCAATACGTACCAGCAAGAGTTATAAAAGTAGAAAACCAATCAGTAACATGGATCAAACCGTCGTGAATGCCTTTTCCCTGCATCCATGGACTCCATATACAAGCAGAAGTACGTACACCGCCTTCCCACAGAGAACCCTTAATCTGAAATATTATTAATAATTAATTAATTTAAATAATTAATTAAAGAATAAGTATTTAATATATTAAGACTATTCTAGTAATAAATTAATCACAATAAACTCATATAGATAAAATTTTCAAAAAAAGTTGATTTGAATGGAATATTTCGAAATAAATGTTTTTCACTTATTGTTAGAATTGGTAATGAAGGATTAGAGGTCATATATAATAAAGTTTGAAAAAACAGTATAGTCAAAATTGGTGTCAAAAGTTGCATTTATTATGTGATAAGTCAAACATTCTCAATTTATTAAAGTGTGAAATTATAAACTACAATTTTAGGACATATAGCACGTGCCTGTGCAATATAATTAATATAATTACAGATAACTTTTTAAATGTGTTTAGGAAAAAGCGAAATCTTTATTTTCAAAATAAACAATTATAAATTTTATCTAAATTTCTAAATTTCATTTTCGGTTGATTAACTCAATTATTACACCTTTCGAGAAGTTCGTGCAAATTGCCTTCAGAGAAAATGTCACTTTCAACTCGTGTTTAAAATAAAAAATAAATAATAAATAAATATAAATTCGATGAAAATTACGTTACTGATACTGAATATTATAAAATAATATAATATATTCTGTGTATAGTTGTAAGTATTCATTAAAAAATAAATACCACGAAAAATACATTATAAAACAGTTGATGCAACTATTAAGCATGGCTCAACAGCAGTTTAAGTAACTTGGTGTTACTAGATATTTTGATATCCAACTTAAATTTGGAAATTTTACATAATTTCCATATGTCTTAACATTGTGAATTAATATAAAATAATTTTAAAAATATAACTGCTTTTATTAAATTTACCCATAATTATGATTAGCGGCACTCTTTTTATTTTGGGGTATTTTTTAAATTTATTTTGAAAATTACTTGGTATAGTTAAAGCATCAACTTACGCCTCTTAATGGATAATTTGACGCCCAGTTGGGATATATTCCTGTAGTTGCACCTCCATTATCTGAGCTGAATAGAATCACAGAATTGTGCAACATATTTTTCCTTTTCAGAGCTTCTACTAATACTCCAACACTGTCATCTAATTCACTGACCATTGCTGTAAAAAATAATAATTATTTATAATTGTTGGAAGTATATGTACATTTATATATATGCTTTTGCCAGGCTTATTCATAATTAATAAATCAATTAGAGTAATTTAATAACAATATTGAAATATATTATAAATGGACAAATAAATAACAAGTAAACGCTTACCAGCATATGTCCTCCGATCCACATTTGGAATGTGAGAAAACTTGTCAATAGTTTCTTGCGGCGCTTCCAAAAATTTTCCTTTGTTTGCCGAATGGGGAGCCATATGAGCAACCATAAGAAAAAGTGGGTTTTCCTCGGGATTTTGATGTTCATTAATAATTCGTTCAGACTCTTGGGAATAAAGCCTTGTTGCGTATTGGCCTTGCAAATCCCATGCGCTTGTTGTATTACGGTAGAAATCATGACCATAGTGAGCCTTTCCATCACTCTGTAAAAAAAATTTAGAATTACCCTAATATTTTTTTTGTCAATGTAATCCAGCGGTCAACCACTCTTGTTCTTTATGTTACATTATGTATGCATATCTAATAGTGCCACGAATATCATACTACTTAATATCGAGCTGGTTGAGGTTAGAATCCAATAGGAGACTAGTTTGCGCTGCCCTACGCTCTGAACCACTACACCACCATAAATGTTATAGTTTTTGTAAGAGCATATTTGTTCAGTTTTTTACTAGAATATAAAGCCTACATGGATAATATTATTTATCTGACATCGTAAAAATTGAAAACAATCTTGTATAAGCAAATCATTCATAAATTCTAACTGCAATAACACAGATGTGATAACACAGATGTCTTCTACTATTTATAACCAAGTTCATTTATTTCATTTGTTGCCACTGTATTTATTCAATGATTCTTTAATTTTAGCATTTAAAATGATGACGCACATTTAGTGTCGATACAAATAAATAATTTTATTATTGAATTAAATTTTATGTTAACATATATGTATTAACATACGTATATATGCAGAGCCAATTTCGTCACAAACTGTCAAAATTCTATGGATTTGCTGTGCGATCGGGCGTTTTACACATAAAACCTAACCTCCAAAACGCATAAACGTCATAATTTCAATTTTGGTAAGACTTTGCTTATGTATTTTTCAAAGAGACATCAGAATCTTGCACTTACAATAAAATTGGTATTTGATTTGTGTTTTTTGGAGGTTAGGTTTTATGTGTAAAACGCGTGATCATACAGCAAATACATAATTTTTTTGACAGATTGTGACTACTCGTACAATTACAGACCCGTAACATAAAATATTTCTGATTACCAGAGAGTTGCCTAAGTTTAATAGACATAAATAAAAAACATAAATTTTGTAAAAGTTCGCCTTCACTTTATGAAAAATTAATAAAATAATTAATGGACCAATTCTGCCCCATGACAGACCAATGTTAGTGCAAAGCTATTTTATGAAGAACTTTCCATACAAAATCGTCCTAAATATTGACAAAAGCCATGTAGTTGCTGTGCAGTCAGGTGTTTATCTCAGGTTGTCAGATAGAAAACCTAACACAGAAACTGTGCAAATATCAAAAACACGATCTTAGATAACAGTGTGTTTCTGACATAGCTTCATAACATACGAGTGACGTTGCAGTTTATTTGTAAAACTCCTGAATGCTCAGCAAATACATACATTTTGATAGTATTCAGTAGGATTCAGTGGACATAATGTATGGAAGTTGGAACCTAACATGGCCTTGCCATAACATTCGTCTGTTGTACGGCAGAATCGGCCCATAAGTTTAAATATATGCATAATAATATTTGACAAATCAGTTGGTTGTCCTTTAAATTATAAGACTATCTGGGAAATATTTTCCAGATATTATATTACACACATCTCAGTACATTCAAGCAATTTGCGTTCAGGCAAACTGCCACTTACATCTAGTTCAATTACTTACAGTGTATTCAGCCAGCACGTGGTCAAAATAGCTTGTGCAACCAGTCCAATAGCCAAAGTGAGAATCAAAACCTCTGTACGTTGGAGTCTCATTGAGAGATCTATGTCCCAAATGCCATTTTCCAACTAATCTTGTTGTGTAACCCAAGTCCTTTAAATATTCTGGTAAAATTTTTCCTGGTGGAAGAGCCCTTACATCGTTCGCCAATAATGGCGCGCCTTGTAAACCTGGAATATAAAGCCATTTGTTTAACATATTGAATGAACAACATTAACTAACTCTAGGTAATTCATAGTGCAATATTTTACCTTGAAAATAGTATAGAATTTTTTTTTATTTAAATCTTTCATAGATGTGCTTTAAAATGCACATAAACGGTCTGCAAACTCATAAAACATTTATATTATTTCTATACTTATGTAAATGCAAACCTCTATGGTTATGTTTACAATACATGGATAAGTAATATAATTAATAATAGATTTTTTATTTGAAAACTCCGTGTTAGTGGTAAATTGGGAATATCACAAAATTGTATAAGTGGTCAAAAAACTATTATATATTTCTGAATGATACTGCAATTGATCTCTATAAAGCAGTGGTCGGGGAACCAGGGTAAATTACCCAAATGGGGTAAAAATGAATTTTTTGGGTAAATAGTATGTATTTTCAATTGATATTAACTGTATTTGCTACGTAGTTATTCTTATGGGGGTCATCTCTCTTTTTTATGGAAGAATCCTGAAGTATAGCCATTTTTTTTCAAAATTTTTATCTAGAGCATGAAATGAAAAACACGTTCTTTTCCTTTCTTAAATATAAAATTTTAGGTTAAGGTAAAAATGCTCTAATAAATATTTTTATCTTAGCACACAATAGTTAATTTTCATTATTTTCTATCACTTTTATTGATAAAAACATTTATAATTTTTATTTCGGATCATAAAACTACTGTAGAAATTGATTTAATACAAATTAGTTGTAACGTAGTTTTTTATTTGTACGGATTATAATAAATTATAAAGTATATTAAATAATATAAATATAGATTCATTATAATAATATACATAATATAAATTATTTGTGACAAATATTAAAGTAAAATTTCACAAGCGGTTTGTGGGTTTTAAATTTTTATCATTGGAAAGTTAAATGTGAACACTGAATATTTTTTAATAATATTTAATAAATAAGTTAAGTTTGATGAGCTTGTTTTTTTTTTTGAAACGTCTAGTAATGTTTGCGGTTAGCAAATCTTTAGCACGTTTACTTGGATGGTTGTCTATCTAGCTTAGTACTTTCAAACCTTCCAATATTTTTTGTCACTATGTCCATACTAGTATCTTGGATAAGCCAATTTGGAACATATTTGGGCGCTATATTTTCTTCAGATGTTTATTTTAAGATTGTTGCAAAAATGTTGGCTTTACTTGCGTTACCTCATAGAGATATGCTGTATGTCTATATGAAAATCGCTTTGTATTTTATATGCTTTATTTATAATTTTGCATTTTACATTGCCATCTTCATGAGTCCGTATATAATATAACGAAACCTGGACTTACCTCACAAACAAATGAAAATGCCCACGTTTTTGGAAATTTCCCGGTATTTTTTGTTACGAAATTTTGAAAATATAACTTATCTTTTTGGAACTTATAATTTTTCCATTCGATAAATCATTTGATAATAATAATAATGTGCTATAAATACCTGAGTATATTGGATATCTGCCAGTCATTAGCGCTGCTCTTGAAGGCGTACATAGAGGTTGCATATAATGGTTATCCAGTATCATCCCATTGTAGGCCAACGCATCCAGATTTGGGGTCGGAATTTGGTTCGAACCACGAAAACTTACATCATTGAAGCCCTAATGTAATGTATATATAGTAATAAATACTATGTAATAATACTAGCTATAATAGTAATAATACTAGCAATCATTATTGAATCTCAAACATTTTTTGCGTCTTTTATATAGTCTGTTTCTTCAGTTAAAAGTGTGACAACTTTTGATTGAAAATTGAATTTAATAAACAAAAATAATGCTTGAACACAATGTAAATATGTAATTATTGATTAACGGGAACTTTAGCATGCTCGATTTTGAATTTGGAAAAATTCATTCAATAACATATTGAACACATTGCCAATGTTATTTACTACTAATCATTAGTTGAATTTTTAATTGTTTACTTATATTTTTGTCCAAACACGTATATGATTTTATGCAAGTCTAAATAAAAACATTTTTGCAATATATATTCCATTTAAATGCAAATTATTACCTTTCAACATTGAAAATATTTGCTCGATTTTTTCATAATTATATTCATGAATATATAAAAATTATGTAGTTCATGACGTACAAGTTCAGCGTTGAACAAAATAAAATAATCTAGTGGTTTAATGTTTATTAATCAATGACAAAATTAAATTGTTATTAAAATTTATTGAAATTACCATGTCATCAGCCATGATGAAAATAATGTGTGGTTGGTTGGCATCTTGGGCATCACTGAAAACGGCCAAAGCCAATGTTCCGAGTGCGAAAGACAAGATATTCATGATTGCTCGACAGATTTCCTTGTTCTGTAATTTAATTTCAATCAGCAATTTTTTTTCAATTTACTTATAATAGAAAATCAGTAGCATTGGTTTTGTAATTAATCCTACGCCCTTGACGCAAGTTGGCAATAATATATATTATAGAATATAGATACTAATTTTCAATAGCGGCGTTTTTTATTAGTGTATGAAGATTTAGTTTTTTATTATTTCTTCTTAACAATTGGCAGATAATAACATCATGGATATGATAAAACTCGAATGAGGTACAAAAAAAAAATATTCGAATTAATTGAACATTGAATCTTTTTCTTATATAACTAAAAGATGAAAAATTTTAAATTCGTACACTTGTTAACAAATCAGCAGCAATCATACCAGATTCTATTACTTTTAATTGTTTTTAATGATTCATAGTAGAGATAGGTTTATCATATCCGAAGCCGGATCAGTTAGGATTTGACTCCGTTTTAGAGAGGAGTTATATTATATCATAACTGTGTAAAAGTTATAATATACTAAATATTTTTAGCTGGTTGTATACCATTGAAAGAGCTCATTTACGGACCAACATTATCGTATACAGAATATAAAATACAAAATCGCATTATTTTGAGACATTATATACCTGGAAAGTTCTAAAACCAATTCTTTCGACCAAAATCTTTGTATTAGAAAAAATCTGAAGCAAATATCTGTACATGTTAACAGATTTACGGGCGAGCCGTAGGTAAACGGTTAAGAGCGACGGGACTTGTTTCAGAGGTCCCGGGTTCGATACAAACTTTGAGCAGCCTGTTGTCAGGCAGCAGTGACAATAATTTTCACTTGAAAATATAGATAGCAATATGTTTCCAAGCAAAAATAGCCCTTGCCCGGCATTTCTGGACCAATAAAATGTCGGCACTATTAGATTAATTCTAATAACAAAATCATCAAATATGGATGGAATAACCATTGGGTTACCATCTAAAAAAAAATACCAAGGAAGGAGAAGTTTCAGTTCAACAGCTCATAAGACGTAAGGTTCTGATTGCTGTTCAAAAATAAAAAAAATGTTAACAGATTTAGTATCAGTTTAGGGGAGTCGGATATGACAACTCCTGTGAGACAACTCCACTCGGATTAACTCTCAAGGAGGAGTTGTATCGGAGTGATTCTTTCATTCATAGTAATAAGTCTAATATAGCCGGCAGGGTGTTTTTTTATAGAAACCTCCAAAAAAAATTCAAAGACTTTATCAGAAAAAGAACTATTATTGTCGACTCATCATCTGACGTTAAAAACCAATTTTGTAATAGTTACAAAAAATGGATTCGAGACTTGTTGAATTCAAATTGAAATTATCTTCAATTATATAAGTTTTAAATATGTCTAATCGAACAAAATAAAGGTAAAAAACTCGGATATAGTATTTCATAGATACCTGCAAAACAATATGAACTTGTATTGTATTTAATGCAAATAATAATTATGCTGTTGCATTATTTTGGAAGAGAGCTTATGATAAGGTCATATCTGTAGCACCTTTCTTTTGAGATTTGAAATATTACCCAAAATTAATATTAAATTTCCAAAAGTTTTTTTCCCTTCTGTTTTTAGTTTTTTTTTTCATAATATTAATTAGCTCTAGTAGATACGCCACTAATTTGGGTATCCACTAATTTGTAATAAACTATTTCACAATATACTTGATAGAATTCTTTGCTAAAGGTATTAATTTACACAGATTGCAGAATAAAATTGAATAAAAAAATCCCAAAGTATTTATAAGCGCAGCCTATTTTAAAAATATGTGTATTTTTGAGTACCTATTTATATCTATATACTTTGAATATATTCTATTCTCCAAAGTGCCATGCTGAAACTGCGGAACCAACCACTGAAAAGTGGTGAAATTAAGAAATCAATGTACGAGTCAAAAATTACACCTATAAGCCATTATTAAACTAGTTGGTATTGGTATTTTGCCTTGAGGCAAGTTACATGAACTTCCCGATATGTGTAAACAATCGAATTAATCAATCAAAATTAAATTAATTTCTAAATGATTAAAAGTTTTCTGAGTGAATTTATTACACATAATAGAAAACGAACGAACACTTTATTGTTATACCAAGTAAATTTTCTAATATTAATTTTAACAAACGTCAAAAAAACTACTCATTTTCTCAAACTTTGATGAATTTTTAAAATTAAATTACTTGTCTAAGACCATAATATTTCAGTAAGTTCTATAAATAATACCATGATAATATATCGCCAAAAAAGTTCCGTAAAATCTGCTTAATTTATTTTTTCATCAGTTAATTACAAGAAAACGGCTCGGTATATTTTCACCTAAAACTAATCAGTATAATTCCCAACTAACATCTTTCGAACAGTTGATTTTTTAAAATCGATTCGATGATATGAGCTTGAATGTGTACGAAAAGTTTAACACTTTTTTCCTAATTACACAGAAACGGCTCGGCAGATCGTCACACAAAACGATATTCCTCATTGAAATACATCAAATGGCTTTTAAATTCCTGAAATCGGATCAGGCGTTTTTGAGCAAACGTTGATGAAAGGTCTAATTTTGACAAATGCAAAAAAAACATACTAATTTTTGCAAACTTTGACAAATTTTAAAAATTAAACGATTTGGGCTGTAGGGCGTACTATTTTAGTATGATGTACGAGGTGTGTTCAAAAAGTACCCGGAATTACTAATAATTAAATTTCGCGGGTCTGGAGTGTCTGATTGTCAAAATTTTTTTTTTATTGTGTTGGTATACATGCCCCTAAAGTATGATGAAATTTTCAGCTATATTCACTGTTTACTTTGTCTGTGGTAGTCGCTAAGGTTCGACGTGTTTTTCTGAGCTCGGCGATTTTTACAATGGAAGAATTGAAAAGTCAAAGAATTTGTATTAAATTTTGCGTAAAAAATGAAATAAAGTGTTGCAAAGTGCAAAAATTCACCAGATATGGCTCCGTGTGACTTTTTCCTATTCCCAAAGTTGAAGAGACCCATGAAAGGACGGCGGTTTTCCTCGATTGAAGAAAATCGCTGAGAGTGCTCAAGGACATATCAAAAAGTGAATATCAAGGGTGCTTCGAAAATTGGAAAAAACGCTGGCATAAGTGTATTATATCTAGGGGGGACTACTTTGAAGGGGACCACATTAATGTAGACGAATAAATAAATATTTTTTTGAAAAAACGAAAATTCCGGGTACTTTTTGAACAGACCTCGTATAGGACTATGGTATCTCAAAAAATCGTCGAATTTTTTTTTAACACTGCATTACAAGAAAACCGCTTTGCCGATCTTTACCAAAAACTAATCAGGTCGATTCCCAACCAATAGGTTTATCGCCAATATTGAACGGGGAGTGATGTGGCAACTCGAAGTAGAAAATATGATGCATAATAAGATCGGAGATTTTAATACAGTTTTGTACATCTCTAATAAGCTTATTTTTCGTAAATACTTTTCAACAGTTTAAATATACCAATAATATAATTATTTGATTGAGAGCACAGGTGTGATTTTAGAAATTTAAACTATACTCACCTATGTGCTACATATTCAAATTATTGATAAATGCGAAAAGCAATAAAATGTTATAATTTATATATTTTTGACAAAAATTAGAAATACATTGTACAACTGAATTGAACACCTATAAAGGCTCTATTTTAGCTAATACAAAACATTTTCAATATATTTATTGAGAGACTCGCTCGAGATTGAGAAATGGTTATATGAGATTGGATCAAAATTTGGGAATTAAACACAATCCGCAATATTACAGAAAGATTAAGATCTTAAAGTAGGATATTTTTTTGCATCTAACTTGAAAGCAATAGAGAAGGCAGTACAATTAATATTTAAATTTTCAAAGTCAGATATGTTTACAGATAGTAAAAGTTGCATTGGAAAACAGAAAAACCTGTTTTATAGTCGTAGATTATAGGATATATTATTATATTATGTTATGAAAATTGGAATCATATCAATTATCTAATTGCAGTAGGATTTATTATTAAATTAATATAAAGTAGATCGCATTATATAATCAGAGGTAATAAAATGTAGAACAAATTTGCAAATGAGTCAGTTTTTATGACAAAGATGGAAAAGAACTAGAGCACTTTATAGGATCTAATATCAGAGTTGGTAAAAGTTGTTCAAAGATGAAAAATTATTTAATTAACTTGGTTCGGATTAATCACAGTTGTTTTCCAAGATTGGAGCCTATCAAAATTTTAGAGTTCTATCATTTATATCAAAATCATCCAATTTTTAATGCTCATTTAAGCCAATTGCAAACACCCATTAAAAATACAGCAAATTTTATAATAAAAACACATGCACGAGTTTCGTATACAACTGTAGGCATATTCATATTGTGAAACTTATTTGAAAAAGTTAGTAAATAAATTTAATTAAATTTAATAAACAAAATTAAGAGGCGATTAAACGTTATACCATTCAAATTTAGTTCTTTGACATATTGTTTATTATTATTAAATTAAAGACTGTTAACCAATTAATAATGTGAATTTTGAAAGACACTTACCTGATGGTCTAATTTTAGACTATGTTGAACTTCAACAATCTAGTACAGATATTATTGATCACCAGAAAATTTAGAAAACATTTTTATACTATCATTTTATATTATCATATTTATTAATATAGCAAATTTATATTTTATTTATGCAGTTGGTTAATATTTACATGTGCAATTTATTGGCTACGCACGTTATTAGTTTAAACACAATTATTTGTTAAATACTGACATTGGTGAAATGTAGTCTTAGATGCCGTTTTTTATTTGTTAAATTTATTTATATTATTGCGGGTAATTGTTTTGATTTAATTTATCAAATTATATCGATTATAACTTTGTTTTAATAATATCACTTTCACAGTAATTGAACTTGCGAATTGTTATTGCAGTGTAAACTGCTAAACTCGCGAATCGTTTGTGATATGAACTCTTAACAGGCGTTGATTTTATTACTCGGCTGTTCATAGAGCACCTTGTTTATCATAGATTTAAAATCAGCCTATACTTTTCCAATTTGCTGACGATAATCACTTCAGTTCAGGATCGAATCAGGCACAGACTTACATTTACATACATTTTATACATTCGATGAAAATAATTTTGAAAATTTCCTGCATTATTTGAATTTTCATTAATAACTTCCTGTAGGGTAAGATATAGTAATCGCAAAAAAATCGAAAATGAAAATGTTTATATATCTTTACGTTTCAGAGGTTTCTGAACATTTTGGCATACCGCAGAAAAAATTGATGTATAATATAAATAATGGATGTGTTTGTGTGCGGATATAAATATTTATCGACGATTTCGGGAGCAAAATTAGAAATTGAGTAGACAACTGAAGTGAGCATCCATAACGGCTCTATTTTAGATAATACAACTAATATAGATAACATTTTCAATCCAATTATTGCGAAACTAAGTGAGTTTGGATCAACCGATTTGAATGATTCAAAAAGCATTCGATTTCTATTGACAAGAAGACATGCTGATTACTTTTTGGCTAAGGCAGGTGCATCCGTTTTTGATGATATAGGGCAAAAAGTGGCAAAAATGGTAATTCAGTTCAGTAATTGAACGGAGTATCCGATTTCAATAATTTAATACACATTTAACTTGTATTAATAGAATAAACTGATTAAATTTTTGGAAAGGCACGTCAAACGGTTGCAGAAATTCACTAAAAAAATACCATTTGGCGGTCAAAAATAGACATTTGTTATATATACATCAAATTATCAGATATTTTATAGAGATTTTAATAAGTACAAATAATTTTCATATTATCCACTGAACTCCAACGCGGCGCTTACGCGCTTTGATATTTCGTCTCTAAAACAGCAATTGCTTTAAAAACAATCTTCAAAAGAATGATATAAAATGCTGGCGATGGGAATATCAGGTGTAGAAACGTATATATTAAATTAATTTGATGAATTGGCTGCTCTATATACTATACACACACATACACACACAAACACAGACATATATATATATATATATATATATATATATATATATATATATGTACATTGTTCTGTCAATACAAAATACACAACCATATTTTGTTTATATTAATAATACATCGTGTTTTTCGGTTGGCGTTTAGTTGCATTTACTATTAGACTTTGTAAATATTTAATTCATGTATGAGTAGTAAACAATAAGCTCTGTAAATATTAGTTACAAACATTTATTTCATATTTAATTTTTTTATATATATTTAACATGGTGACTGCAATTTCTTTGGATCTATCGCAAGTTCTATCTAGATGTATCTTATGTTAACCGTTTTATTTAAAAAATAGTTTCATTTACCCCTGAATTGATCAAATTATAAAATATTTTACCTATTTAAAAGTTTTTCCTGGCAAATAGAAACTGTCGATACATAGTCGACAGCCGCATCCAAGATAGGTGGCTATTTGTGATGTGGGTTTTCGTCACTATGTCGACAGCTATTTTTTTTATTATAAAAGAGTTAAAAGATGTAACTATTTTTGAGGCCGAAAAAAACAATTGTCATTTAGACTTGATAGAAAATATTTATTGTATATTTGCTTCTTGTTAATACCTGATGCTTGACAAGAAGCAACATCTTATACAAGAGACGACCGATACAAACTAATTGTAAGACCAGATATGTAGTTTCAATTTAATTGCACATAGTATAAAAAAACTTACCTCTTGAGCAAAATGTTAAAAAATCACAAAAAACAGTATTTCAGTGGCAATGACGAAAACAGTTCCAAACAGCTCGTCCTTCTGTACAAGAAGTAAAGCCGTTTCCAAATTACTATCATCAAAAATAAGTTAAAAAATTGGAATGATATAAAAAAATAAATATTTGTAATTTATATTTTTACATCATTTTAAATATTACTTTATATATTGGTTTGATAAATATCAGTTGAATATTTATGAAATAAAATTGTTGAAGAAAATAAGGAAGACGCAACAAGTTTTTTATTAGAAGGTTGGCAATCATTGCACTAACTAATTGCAACTTTTATGCTAATAATTTGGGGATAGATTAGATGAATAGATTGGCAGTGTGACGATAGCCACACCAGGGACGAAAAACTACATCAGCAGCCAACGTGTTAACAGCGATCAGAGCTCAATGATTCTTTTGAATTGTTGTGCTCAGCTCTTAATGACGAGACTTTTTTAGCAATCAAATGGCTGTCCATTTCCTATGTGATAAAATTTATGATTACAATTTCTTCAATAGTAATGAATATTTATTTAAGCAGCAATGCCGGACAAGAGCTAATTTTACTTGAAACCATATTGTTACCATATTTCCTAGTGAAAACCAATTTTTGGGTTTTACCACTTGCGTCATGTACTAGCCTTATATTTTGACTTTAATAAAAAAAATATGCTATTTCCTTCTAAATCATATATTTACTTCACATATCGTTCACATTGTTAAGTTTGCGGAATATTTAAGTATTGCATAATATTGTAAAAAATATCCAAAATATTGAAACAAGACAACTAATATTTATCAACTAAATTGAGTTCCTAGTAATTTAAATCAAATGAACTCTTCATGGTCAAAAAAATTAAATTGTTTGTAGAAGTTATTAGTATTCTTCTGTAAATTCTACACCACGCGAATGTGTAATATATAGATACCGTTTAGGACTTTATTGACAATAGATTACTTATATATTGTTAAGAGTTAAGTTTTTGAGCAAAATAATTCAATATTTTAATTAACAAAGTCATTCTAAAGTCAAATTTTTGCAGGGTAGTGAGATAAATTCAATACTGTCTTGAAGTATGTATTTATTACATAATTATATATAAGCAAACAAAATAATATGATACACGATAAAGAATTCAAATTTTTTCACGAACATTCGATTTGCTAATTAATTTGTTGTTTGGTATTTCAAGATATCTAAAATAAATTAAAATTAAAAAGTAATTATTTTCTAAAAACAATCACGCTTGTCAAAAATTTCTCACTAACATTCACATATGTTGTTTTCATGATATTCTAAAATAAATTAAAGATAAAAAATTAAAAATAGTAAAATTATCATAGCGGCTAATGAATATTTTCTATGTAACAAAATACTAACAACGTTTTTTTTTTGTGTTAAATGTACATCCTGTTTTTTTCAATTATTTTTTTATTGCAATAGAAACAAATGATTGAAAAGTATAAATATTTCAATAGAGTTGTAAAATACCCTACATAATGTAAAATATATTAGAAAAATAAAATTTAAATCAAGTTTAATAATTTTCTAAAAACAATCATATTTATCAAAATTTTAACTTTTCTTAACTTGTTCGATATTTAAAAAAAATACGATTTCAAAATCTATGATTAAAATTAAATTAAAAAAATATATTATTCAAAATTTACAATTAAATTGAGCATTTTTCACTGGTTGTTTTTATAATTATCACTTTTTTTTAATTAAAAATATTAATTTGTTGAATTATTTAACTTGAATATAATTTTATCTTATTTGCTAATATTTGTTTTAAATACGCAATCTTCCAACATTTTTCTGCTTCCAGCAATAACATACATCATATTACTTTTTTCGGCGGATTTCTTTTTCAGCTTAAACAACTATATGTATTATGTCAATAATCATCATTTCTGTCTTATAATTAGTAAAAGCAACTTACAAAATTTAGTTACAAATTAATATAAATTTACTCTATAGTGTAAAGTAGTATGAGCAAGAAAAAGTCCAAAATTAAGAATGCCAATCATGTAATTAGTAATATTAACAGTATTTAGCATGTTTTTAATTATTATGATAAACCTATTGAAAACATATTTTAAAAATTAATTATTTTCGTCAATTGTATGTGTTTTCTCTTTTGGGAAAGTGCTTACCGTGATAACTTTAACTAGGTTTCCATTTTTTTTTTTCATTATTACTAAAATTCTAATTTCTTCTCGATTATGATTTTAAGCAGTTAACATAAGAAAAGAAAATGACAATATGTTTAAACTTATAGTTCGAAACCAGGATTTTACCACAATACAAAAAAAGTAAAGTTAGAATTGCAAATTGTTATGTCCTATAAAGAATTATATTAAGAAATAGATTTGTACTTTAATTATCTTTTGGTCTCAAAGTGCATTTTTAACTTCCTAAAGCAGGCCTTTTTCGTCAAAAAATTAGATTTACTTATTCTATGTTTTCTCGACCTTTCGAGTCATTCTGAATTATTTGAGACCAAAATTGTACATGAGTGAGTACAGCATTGAATCATGATGTGATCCAATGTTTGATCTTTTGTTTTTGACCAGAACCGAGGTTGAAATATGTTCTCGCGTTGATTAGTTTCTCGTTCAAGTCGTTTATTTTTATAATTAGCTAAAAAATGCAAAATTTTACGTCCACAGTACAAAGATTACAATATTAATATTTAGAATAATGGACTACGTCAAAAGTAGAGTCACAATTTCAAAAGTTGCTAAATCTAAATTATTGTTGATTGAGTGGATATGTAAAAAACACATCTCGTAAACTTGTCTTAAGAGGGTATTCTAGTGTAAAATTTCAAAAAAATAGATTTTTTTTGTTTCATATTTTCAAAGTTTAACTATCTAAAAATATGGGTACGAAAAGATTTTTCGAAATTTGAATTATTTTCGGAGATATAGGCATTTTACTGACCCGGTCTTCAAACTGGTTTGGCAGGGTCTAATCGGAGAAATGGCATTAGGAAGTCATTAGACCAATTTTTGACAGTTTATCGTCAAATGAGTTATTAACTCGATGTTTGGGTTCAAAAACTCAGAACAATTTTGAACCTCTAAACTCATTATTTTAATTTTGCGCCGAAACATATTAATTCCGATCTCGGGTAATTGAAATCGCAACATTTATTGCTGTTTGCATATCAATGAAAGATGAATGAAATGATGACCCTTATGGTAATGCAAATTGGGCTTGAAACTCATTTGCTGTGAGACGAGACAACGCCCGGAAAAGATGCACAAAGAAGGCTAGAACTGCTAGATTGGAAAAGAGAAATGCAGAAAACAGTTTTTTTTGAAGTAGAAGAAGGTCCGCTGAATAAAGCAAGATTGGCAGTTTAAATAAAAAAAAGTATAACATATCATTATCTGACTTTAACAGCAAAAAACTTCACGCAAAACTTTAAGTGCGTTTTTATCAGAATAGACTTTTTCAGTACTGTTGACACGATTTCTCGAGTTCTAATCGACCGATTCACTTGAAATGTGAGAATGAGAGTCTTGTTTATAGACCTATCTATAGCCCGAACTAGCATCATCCTCAAATTCTAATATTTACTATTTAAAAAAAAATCGAGAAACTCAAAACAATAGTAAAAAAGACACTTTTTTTAAACAGTCGCCAATTTGTAAAAAAATTTTTTTTACTCATCGCTAGTTCGGGCGATTGCGACATCATTGTAGATTAATAATCTTTTTATTTCTTTTATTTCGGATGGCTAGGAGGGCTAAGAATCATGTTAAGACTGAGGTGCCAATTTTTTGAGAACCCCACTTCATCAGTTGCCAGTTTTTTCAATTTTCAACTTTTTTTTATTATTTTTTTTTGTATTTTAATAATATTAATAAGCAAGTGATGAAAAATAGATAGTAAAGACATTCATTGCTTTCTTTCACGACACTTCAAAAATGACCTAAAATTCATTGCTTTACACTAGAATATCCCCTTATGGTAAAATGCCACTTACCACTAGACCATATTAATTTTTACCGTAAATAAAACTAACATAAGCTGCAGTTTTTTATACAAATATTTATTTATTAATGTGCGAGTTTATACATGTTTAAAATTAATAATACTATAATATATATAATTCATGATACAAAAATTATTGACAATTATTTGGTAGCAAATTAATCTGTGGTAGAATACTATAATTATACTCCTAACATAATTCAATTATCTTAATATTTCTAATATTATTTCTAACTTAAATACTGTGTTTTAAGTATTTTTTCCTCAAATGTTAGTATGTAAACCAGTGAAGGTATTTCCTTTTGTATGGAGCTGGTTTTGTTGTTGACGCACGAATAGCTCCAAGTACTTTTTGATCAAACTAGTTCTATTTTTACCGATGACAAATGCAGTAACTGGTAGTAGATGATTAATGGTAACATCGAAAATTCACATTCACTTACAATTAGGTTTCTATGACTTGAAAGTACTAAAAGGTACAGGATAAAAACCAACGATATATTCTGGTGTAAAATTACATCTCACAAATGTTGGTTGATACTTCCATTTTATATTCAATTTGGGATTAGTGACAAAATTTTGTTATAGGATCTAACTTTATGGTTTTGGATGAATATTTTAATTAATACTAGAATATTTATTATAATAATGAAAATAATTCGTAAGTAGACATTTTTCTTTCATTTGTGTGATAAATAAGTATTCTTAGATATTCTTATAATAAAATAGTTGTAAGTAAAAACTATAAATGTCAATAAAAGAAATTAATGTATTTTACGCCATAATATTTTAATAAATTACTGGTAATTCAATTGCGTATTAAAATGTACTATTTTATATAAATACAATTTTTTTTGGTATATGTGAAAATGTGGATTGCAATGTTCTTCTCTATAAAATGTACAACAAAAACGCTGGAAAAAATATGAGAGAAATGATGAATGTCAATAATATGATGACTCAATATAATACAAAATTTAATAACAAAATTAATTCTAAAGTCAGTAATTGGTAAAAAAAATATTGTCGTACATTTTTACTGTAATAAGATTTTTTGAAACCTTGAATTTCGATCTGATATATTTTTAAAATTTAGAAAATATAAAAAAATTTAATAAACTATTAAAAACATTAGGACCACATTTGAAGTCTCAGAGAAGCATCCCTTTATTGATTTTACAATTCAATATTTCGGAAGTCCGTTGTCGGTAATTTGTCTAAGAAATTGGACCAGGTATAATTATATAATTCAGGAATCGAATCTATGGAAATGGTATCTATTTCCTGTGGTACCAGACCATTTCTGTAATAAACTAATGCCGATTTTAGTTGTTTCACAATGTACGGATAGTTTTGGGATAAATCATTTGTTTCGCATGGATCGTCCCTCAAGTTAAATAGGCAGACGCTATCTGAAATTGTACATAAAACACAATTAATTCATACTATTTAATAAATTCATTGATTTTTGAACTTAAGGAATTAAATATGTGCTAGGCATTTTAGTTTGTAGTAGTTTTTGCTAATTTTCAGAAAATTGAAAATAAAAATTCAAAATTATTAATGTGAGAAGCTATTTCAATCCGTCTTTGAAATTTTGTTTGTTCGGCAAATTTTTTTATTTCAACGTATTGTAGTTTGTATATATCAGTATATATTATTTTCAGATTTAATTTTCGGAAGTCCCCTAGTGGTGGACACCTAAGGTTATTTATAAATAAATCAAAAAATATTTTACGAAATGTTTATTAAATTATGATTTATGTTAGATAACAAAGTTAGAAATCAAACTAAATTAACAAAACCGCAATCTTTGCTAAAAATAATTAGTACTATCAATCAAACTTTGGTATCAAAAAATATGATTTTAAACAGTGTCACCTAAAACTGGACATTTAAAAATAACCTGCATTGACCACATATGTAGCCATCTCTAAATATTGGAATGTCTGCACATGTGTCTTTGACGAATATTCTTAGATATTGCAAAAAAAAGTCACTATTCATCCACCCTTTTGGCTGGGCCACACCGATGCTCTCACCATAAGCTTTTCATTCTTTGACTAGGTTATACGTGCAATGGTGGTATGTAGTGACCGTTAGCACTCATACAGAATAAAATTAAATAATTGGAATAAATTACGTAAATTCTCATAAGAAATATCAATATGTTTACTGTCCGGCACTAAGGGACGACTTAGTGTCCGTTGCTAAGGGACAGACATTTTCGTTCATTTGGTGGCACATACTAAAATTGGTTAAAAGACCTAATAATATTCTACCATTTTACGGATAACAATCAAGTACAACTTTTATCTTTGCATACCACTTAAATGTAAATGCATAAATATGCTAGAATTACTTCCATTGATATATAGGTGACGCCGTGATTTTGCGCCTAAAACAGGAAAGGGTTGCTCTCGCCGTGGCCATGTGCGTCGCAGGCAAGGCTTGGCACGTGATTCTGTACTTGTGAGCCCCCAGTGTCCCTTTCAGTTGTATTGTGAAATGAAAAGTTTTATACTGACTTAAATAATACGTGTTAAATAGAGTGTCTGGTGCTTGGTGTCGTCCGGCGTTACGGACTTTCCCCTTAATTTTAAAACTATTCTGTTTAAAATTTTCAAAATTCAATTTAAAACTATTCTGTTTAAAAACCTGAGACAATCCGGGACAAATATTGCTTTTAAATAAACCCGGGACACAAGGTGAAAATCTGGGGCTGTTCTGGCCAAACCGGGACGTATGGTCGTCTTATTATTATATGTTTGAATAAATTAAACTCACTTTGTCTAGAAGGGTTGCAATTGGAAATATTCTGAGCGCTGGCCAAATCTGGCCTCGGGGGACACTTGACACTTGCTCTATCTCGAAGCCTCAATGCTATCGTGTTGTCGAAGGTATAACCAGATGATGCCAGCGTCCTGGCCACCATGCTCTTCTGGACCGCATCTATATCGTACGGAGTGCTCCTCTTGTTCTGGGTTCCTTTGGCGCCATAATAATCGTCGAACTTGCCACCTTTGTAAATTCCAAGGTGTAATTTCCAATAGTCGCGACGGATTGCCGCAGTTCTGGCCTGTTATCATAATAAACAGTATTTACGTGCGTATCTCAACGCATATCATTAGTGATACAAGGTAATTAATCGCTCGCAGCAAAAGCATAACAATCAAATTTTTGTACTTAAACCCATGTTAATGGCATTGATAATTAATTAATCATTTGCGATCCGAAGATAATAAATTCACATCAATTAGAACCTGTTAAGATTTTTTTTTATTTTAACATAAAAATATTACTATGAAATATCTACCAATATGGCATACAATTAGCGTTGTTATGCAGTATCTAAATGTTTAAGTTCAAGCTCAAAAAGATAAATTTCAATATATAAAACGTTTATTGCATAAAAGTGGATCGGTACATAAATTGCCTACCCTTAAGTTACATACTTCTACATTAGGTATTTTACATCAGTACATTTATATGTAATATAAAAAAGAAAAACAGTGGATTGTATTTATGCGGCAAAAAAAGAATGGTTTTGACCATTCTTAAAAAATCACTTCGTGTTCTAATTAAAGCTATGGGTGAATCAGTATATGGTTAATAGTTGGCATGGAGTGTTTGCCATACTAATCTATTTTACGTGTATATTGGCCAAGGGCCTATATGTTGTTAATCGAGGGATCCCTACATTTGAAGTAAAAGTTTCCAGTGAGCTTTTTAATTTAGTCGAGTATTGTTGGTACATTTCTCTGTTCATGTATGTATTTTGTAGAGTAATAATGCCTTGCCAGTGCGTCCCTTGATTTGTTGGGTGTTAGTCGTGAAGCTTTGTTTTGTATTGTCTGTAGTATCCGCCGGTTAGTCTTTGTTGTCGCGTTCCATGCTGGAGCGGCGTACTACAGTATAGGTAGTATTAATGAGTATCTAAATATTTAAATTACTTACGGAATTATTAATTTATGATGTATTTAAAGTTTACTTGAATAATTTAATTACAATAGAATATAAAAATGCTACAGACTGGGAAATTAATTTAGTATATTCTAATTTTTTTGTGATAGATACTTATAATCAAAATGTATGTATATATTGCATACACATAAAATTTTAAAATAATTTTGCAATTTGAGCGATCAGTCTTTATTATCACTAAAATATTGCATTCTTACATAAAGTAAAAAAAGACTAAATTATTTGGCCGATTTGGACATACGGCACACAAGCAAGGGGATTTGCTTCCAAAATCAAAGGTGATAAAATTTGAAATTTGAGAAATAATATTGGACATCAACATAATAAGCGATAATATACAAACTAATACAAAAGCCGCCTCAAGAATCATCCAAACTTGCCATAGAACTTCGCCACAACACTACCAGGGCAAGATGCAAAAGAAGTCCATTTTATAATAAATTCTATCAAACTCAAAATTTACTGACCTAGGTCAAAACATTTTGTATTTTTAAAACCTATTTTTGATTCTTAAGATTTTACTTACTGGGATGGGTGTGAAATATATCATATAAGAACAAAATTGTAAAGTTATACGTACAATAAATCTCATCATATATCAATTACTGACATTTACTACAAATGAAATAATTGTTCGTCATTCAAATTAGTTGGTGATTAGTTAACAAAGAGTATATAGGCACGCGCTTATAC